>NC_052152.1:120397761-120620965 GCF_902713615.1 Scyliorhinus canicula | reverse complement strand
TCTTTCGGCCGCCAATCCTGTACCCAGACAGCCAAATTTCCTATTTCCCATGCCCCCTAACTTTCTGAATGAGCCTACCATGGGGAACCTTATCAAATGCCTTACTGAAATCCATATACACCATATCCACTGCCCGACCTTCATCAATGTGTCTCGTCACATCTCAAAGAATTCAATGAGGCTTGTGAGGCATGACCTGCCCCTCACAAAGCCATGCTGACATCTTTAATAAAACTATGTTTTTCTAAATAATCATTGTTTAATTGTCCTTCACCATTCACGGCTGGATGTGGCAGGACTGCAGAGCTTGGATCAGACCTGTTGGTTTTGAATCGCTTAGTCTGTCTATCACTTGCTGCTTGTGTTTTTGAAACCAAATAGTCCTGTGTTGTAACTTCACCAGGTCGACACCTCATTTTGCCTGGTGTTGCTCCTGGCATACCCACCTGCACTCTTCATTGAACCAGGGTTGATCCCCAGGATTGGTGGTAATGGTAGAGTGGGGGTTATGCTGGATCTTGAGGTTGCAGATTGTGGCTGAATACAATTCTGATGCTGCTGATGGCCCACAGCGCCTCATGGATGCCTAGTCTTGAGTTACTGGAACTATACGCAAAATATTACATTTAGCACGGTGGTAGTGCCACACAACATGATGGAGGGTATCCTCAATGTGAAGAATGGGCTTCATCTCCACAAGGACTGTGTGGTGGTCACTTCTACCGAAACTGTCATGGACAGATGCATCTGCAGCAGGCAGATTATTGAGAATGAGGTCAAGTATGTTTTTTCCTCTTGCTGGTTCCCTCAACACCTGCTGCAGTCCCAGTCTAGCAGCTATGTCCTTTAGGACCCAACCAGCTCGGTCTGTGGTGGTACTACCAAGTCACTCTTGGTGATTGGCATTGAAGCCCTACACCCAGAATATTTGCCACCCTCCTTCAAGTGGTGTTCAATATGGAGGATTGCTGATTCATCAGCTGAGGGGGAATGGTACGTGGTAATTATCAGGTGGTTTCCTTACCCATGTTTGACCTGATGCCCTGTGACTTGATGGGGTCCAGAGTCCCATGGTAACTCCCTCCTGACTGTATACCACTGAAGCAGCGAGCGACTGAGCATCTGGTGCGTCCCGGTGGGTAGGCTTTTGATGAGGCTGCAACTGGACACCCACAAGCTGTCAAATACCGTGTTTGCCGTTCGTCCCCGATGATTCTGTTAGTGTGGAAAAACACTTCATGTGTTCCACGTGCTGTCTCCACTCATCGACACCGACCTGAAATGGTTCAGGTTTTCCAATGTGCGGCATTTCAGTTGTTTGATGAGGCATAGATAAAGTGGCTTTGGTGCACAGCACCAGGCCGATGGCAGCTGTACTTTATTCTTATGCCAGTGTAGAATCCGCCAAAGTAACAGCACAAACCAGCAGGTAGAAAACAATAACGTTATTCGATATACAATAAGTCTCCACCCCCAGAAGGGTCTCCCTCCTCAACTTGTGGTTTATATACCAGTGACGGTTCCCCAAGTTAAGGGGAAGCCCTGTCCCCATCACCGGGGCAGTTCATATTCCATAGAGGTCACGGGGAATCGGATTGCCCTTATACTGTGACCTCTGTGGGGGTTATAACATTACATTTTATTGATGAATCATATTGACTGTAGTGTAAAGTGAGGGTTGGGGACGGCGGAGGTTATCAATTTAGATTTCCTAACCATTTATGTTTGTTTTCAGAACCCAGTCACAGGACTGCTGCCAGCTAGTATAGATCAGAAAGATGCTTGGGTGAGAGATAATGTCTACAGCATTCTGGCAATATGGGGCCTGGGATTAGCATATCGCAAGAACGCAGACCGGGATGAAGACAAAGCAAAAGCATATGAACTGGAGCAGGTCAGTGAGTGAACTTCTTTCCGAATAGAAACGCAAAATGCCTCTTCCTTCTTTCTGGCTTTAGCTGTTTGAAGAAATAACATTCAGCACCTCGCCTTTAGCTATTGAGCGATTTGAAGAAAACCAATGATATTGGATATCTATTTAAACTATTTTAAAAACTGTCAGTCAGAAAGTGATTGTAACAAGGTCAAGAAACAGAACTGGTTTTCGGCAATTGTAATATATTGTCTTACGGAGTCAATGAGTTACAATAATGGGGGGGAAAGCGGGAACAAAGTTGGATGATCAGCCATGATCATAATGAATGGCGGAGCAGGCTTGAAGGGCCGAATGGCCTGCTCCTGTTGCTATTTTCTGTGTTTAATGATAGTAATTTGGTAGTACTGTATCGCTGAGAAAGAGACAATTTTTTCTCAAATATCTTTTGTCTTGCGCTCATCAGGATAATTCACAAGAATACCAAACAACAATTTATACTGTATGGGGAGTGATTGGTTTGAAAATTGCCTGATTATTAGAGGTGTTGCCATGGAGAATGGTGACTGTCAGTACATTGGCCCGACGAGTGCAAGGCAAAAAGCTTTGACAAAATATGCCTGTTTTTGTTTTGGCAATGTTGAATTACTTGCTTGTTATCCTTTATAAGACATTATGCTGTTTTCCCTAAACATTCATTATTCAGCAGGTTTTACCAAAAAACAATGAAATTAAGTGTGACATCTTTTAGAGTCATTATTGTTCTGACTCCGTGGAGATGTTGGCTTCTGTTCTCGAATATTTGTGATATGCTTTTTAATCGGCTAACTTGAATCTTGCTGAAAACATAGAACATAGAACAGTACAGCACAGAACAGGCCCTTCATGTTGTGCCGAGCCATGATCACCCTACTCAAACCCATGTATCCACCCTATACCCGTAGCCCAACAACCCCCCCCTTAACCTTACTTTTTATTAGGACACTATGGGCAATTTTAGCATGGCCAATCCACCTAACCCGCACATCTTTGGACCGTGGGAGGAAACCGGAGCACCCGGAGGAAACCCACGCACACAGAGGGAGGATGTGCAGACTCCACACAGACAGTGACCCAGCCGGGAATCGAACCTGGGACCCTGGAGCTGTGAAGCATTTATGCTAACCACCATGCTACCCTGCTACCCTGGGACACTTTTCACCTTGCTGTCAACCGGACAAATACAAGAATGTCAAATTTCAAAGCATCACAACAACTTACACAGCAAGAGTGCTGATTGGTTGACAAGTTGACTCTAATTGACTGAGGCTTTGCCATGGACATCATGTTGTGGAGCCAATCAGAAAGCAGGCTGCACTAAACCTGGTATTGTGCAACAAGATGGGATTAATTAATGATCTCGTGGTGAAGGTGTCATTAGGCAGCAGTGACGATAATATGATTGAATTTTACATTCAGTTGAGGGAGCGATGAATGGGTTTGAAATTATGGCTGCTATTTAACCACGGTATTGTGCCAGACGCGAATCTGGACGTGCCAGTTAAATTGCGGGAAGGGCCAAAATTGAAATTTGTGCTTGGTATGAAACAGTTTGCTATCTAACTGGCCTGCTCCCGATGGCGAGTTCCAGATCTCACACACAAATATGGCGAAGTTAAAATGAACCCTCATTTGCATTAATTGCCGTCTCATTAGCGAGATTGAAGTCGAATATATTGGCCTAATGGGAATTAATGAGCTCCCTAGTGAGAAGTCACATAGACATCGTTTAATACTCCTTTTTAGAAATGTGAAGCTGGTGCAATGGCTGCTGCGAGGACCTGGGGAGGGGAGTAGCCATTTCCATTTTCAGGCATGCAGCACAAGGGTACCGGAGCTGCTGCCCCAGTGCTCGAAGGCAGGGCGGGGGAGTGGGGGAAGAGGCCATTCAAGGAGGTTGGGCTTAGTCGGGGCGATGAATCGTTCCAGGTCAGATATCACCTTGGGGTGGGGGTGAGGGTGAGGGTTTTCCATCTGATTTGATTTGATTTATTGTCACATGTAGTGAAAAGTATTGTTCTGTGAGACCTTCAAGCCATCTTTAAATATTGTGGATACTTATAACAGGTAACAGGGGCAACCACAGCTGCAGCCTGTCAGTCCCATCAAACACTTCCAGAACAGGGGCTGGATTCTCCGCCCCATCACGCCACATTTCTGCCCCGACCCGCCGGTGGGATTCTCCATTACGCCAGCCGGCCAATGGGGTTTCCCATTGTGGGGCTGCCCCACGCCGTCAGGAAAACCCTGGGCGCTGGCAAAACGGAGAATCCCGCTGGCAGAGAATCCTGCCCCAGAGCCCTGCTCTTGGTTCTGTGGCTGAAGGTCACTTTAACTTCCTTTGACTGTGAGCAGCCTCCAGCTTCACAGCTGATAGCTATTGCGAATGAGGAATTGGCCTTGTTAGTTGTGAGAGCACTTCACAGTTTCTGGTTGTATTTTCTGCTTGCTCCTGCTGGTGGCTGCAGATGCCTGGAGGCTGCAGTTCCTTTTTCCTTCCTTTTCTGTAGCTGGAAAGGTCAATTGCTTGTCAGAAAAAGCCCATGTGTGTTACATGCAGGGAAGTACTGGCAAATTAAAGTTTAAAACCTTCAAACCTTCAAAGGCATTTTAAGACTAAGCATAGCGGGTTTGAGGACAAACCTCTTGATTTTTTTCAAAGGATACAGCGAGAACTTAAATCATCAGCTGAAATCCTTAGCAGAAATGTAACATTGAATGACAAAGCAAGCGAGATTGTGAGGACCAAGCAGGCTCATCTGTCGCATTAAAGATAAGAAATAATGGTGGATCACGAAGGTCGGCTGGCATCGGTAGCAAACGTTGGCCTACCCATGGCCAGCATTGCAGCCTACACCTGCCCCTCGTCCCCACCCCTCCCATGATGCACGAAGCAGCAGCTCACATGCCATCTCTGTGTCCCTGCAGGAGAGGTTGGCCCACAACAGACAGGATAGGACCCAGACGGGCAGTGTGGTGCCAGACATCAGAGTTCTCACCCCCCTATGAGGAACTGGCCATGGAATTCGTGGAGGTGGCCAATGACATATTGGTCACTGATGTAGAGCTTGGCATCTGGCGCAGAGGTGAGGATCCACTGACCCCACCCAGATGACTTATCACACATGAGTTGTTAATGCTAGACAGACTGACCCATACCTCCTCCTGGCCACAGGTCTATTCTCCTGCAGGATCTCAATTCACTGGCCCATGCAACTTGGAGGGGAGAACCAAAGAGATCAGCGTATTCGCTATCAACCCCACCCTCCATCAGCAACGATACACACCTCGGTGGGCGAAATTAGTAGTCAGGCTTTTGGGGCACAATCTGGTGAGCACCACACAGTCGCTGCTGCACATCAGGTGAAGGCAGCTTGCCCAGGTGAGACATCAGTTGGAGGGCTGCTGGATCCCAGGACCCAGTTGGGTCCCAGTCAGATGCTGAGCCTTGAGAACAGGGTTGCCGGGACCTTATGGAGACGTTAGGGAGTAGCCGGGACATTCAGAGAGAGATGTCAGCAACACTCCAGGTCCATGGCTGACTGGAGTAGTCCCAAAATTGCTGGAGCAGTCTTGAGGGGTTGAATGGTTTAGTCCTGCACCTTGTTAATATGTTTGTATTGAGCTAATAAGTTATCACAGTGAAGATAATAATAATAATCGCTTATTGTCACAAGTAGGCTTCAATGAAGTTACTGCACAAAGCCCCTAGTCGCCACATTCCGCGTCTGTTCGGGGAGGCTGGTACGTGAATTGAACCCGTGCATCTGGTCTTATCCTGCATTACAAGCCAGCTGTCTTAGCCCACTGTGCTAAACCAGCCCTTAGATTGTACTTATAGAACAAAACATTTATCACTATTATTTACTCATAAGTATTTTACTTGTCAATGATTATATTACCTTGTTCCTCTCATTATCATTGGTTAAGAAAATGACCATAGGATCAGGAGTGGGACATTCAGCCCCTTGAGGTTGTTGTTGTTTCTCTTCCCACACCCAGTGGTGCACAAGGCACACTTCCCGTACCAGCCTCCCCGAACAGGCACCGGAATGTGGCAACTAGGGGCTTTTCACAGTAACTTCATTTGAAGCCTACTCGTGACAATAAGCGATTTTCATTTCATTTCAAAGGGTCACGATTTCAGGTTGAGAGGGGGAAAGTTTAAGGGAGATGTGCGTGGAAAGGTTTTACGCAGAGGGTGGTGGGTGCCTGGAATGCTTTACCAGCGGAGGTGGTAGAGGCGGGCACGATAGCATCATTTAAGATGCATCTAGACAGGTATATTAACGGGCGGGAACAGAGGGAAAATAGGAGACAGGTTTAGATAAAGGATCTGGATCGGCACAGGCTGGGAGCGCCGAAGGGCCTGTTCGTGTGCTGTAATTTTCTTTGTTCTTTGTTCTTTGTTCATTTCATTTACCTATTCGCTGGTCAATCTGTCTTCCTTTCATCTGGCCTGTCGCCAGAGACTTATACCTTGAGGGTTGCCATTCTGCATCAAGCCTGGTTGACCAGAAATCTCTGCTGCTCCAACCATCTTCCATTGGTGTGTAAGGATTTTGCTGATTGATACTCAACCTGTTTAGCTGCATTATGAATGTACCTTCTGTGGCATCAGGACCTGGGATGGAACTCAAAACCAGAGGGATGGATGCTACCCACTGTGCACAAGACCTCCCCCTTGTGCCTATTATTCAAGTAGATCACATCTGCTCTGTATCTGAATACCATTTACCTGTATTTGTTCCATTTGATTGATATTTTGATAATTTCTGTGAGAGTAAGGTAAGGATTTCCATTGTGCCGTATGTATACGAATGCTTCCCGCTTCCACTCTTAAATGGCTGAACTCTTAATTTTCAGGTTGTGCCAAAGAATCCTTACAGAGCAGAATGTGGCCATTTAGCCCATCGAGTCTGTACTGACCCTCCCTAGGCCCATTCCCCCGCTCTATCCCCGTAATCCCACCATATCTGCACATCTTTGGACTGTGGAAGGAAACCGGAGCACCTGGAGGAAACCCACACAGACATGGGGAGAACGTGCAAACTCCACACAGACAGTTACCCAAGGCCGGAATCGCACCCAGATCCTTGGCGTGAAGCAGCGGTGCTAACCACTGTGCTGCCGCACCGCCCTTGGATTCTGAATGGTACACAATTTAACTCTTTAAGTCCTGGTGTCATTCCATTTAACCTGCGCTATATATCCTATTGCTCACTTCTGGCTCCATTACTGACACCAGATAATTTCTCTTCAATTATGTATTGGAATATGATCTTTTACCTCACGTGAATGTATGATGCAGACCTCAGAATTTCTGAACTGATTATTTGTTTCCACAGAGTGTTGTGAAGTTGATGAGAGGGCTTCTTCAGTGCATGATAAGGCAGGTACGTTACCCTCCTTGGTGCCATCATTTTGAAAATTCAGGAAAAAAAACATGGGACTCTAATTTCCAAGCTCTTCAGTGTTGGATTAGGGGGGGTTCCCCAAAAATGCAGGAGGAATCTCTCTTGGAGGTTCCCAGGTCAGGGTTTATCCGGCAACTGCCCAGAAACTTAAACTTCCCCTGGACTATTGCCCTGCACTCTGAACCATCCAACAAAGTGATTGAATCACAAACTTCAGATGATTCCAACAGGAATACACTAAACGTTACTCGGAAAACATTATAAGAATTAAAACTGCTTCTAATTTCTGCGTAACTATTCTAAAGACCCAGACCAACCCAATCCCCACGGAACTCTCCCCACATCCCACTTGCCACGGGACTCTCCCCATTCCCCCATCCCCCATGGGATTCTCCCCACACCCCGAACCCCCACCGGGCTCTGCCCAAATCCCCCACCCACACTGGACTTTCCCACCCTCCGACTAACCACCACCTTGTGGTAATCCCAGCCAGCTGACCCTCCATGGGATTCCTCCCACCTGTAGGGGGCTCCTCCCCCCCCCCCCCCCCCACCCCATGGGAGCGACTCTCACTCCCAGCTCCTGACCTGACCCAACTCTTTCCCCGACCATCCCCTCCCCCTGACCCAACCCCCCGCCCCATCCCGACCTGACGCCCCACCGTCCCGCCCCAAATACCGGAGCACCCGGAGGAAACCCACGCAGACACGGGGAGAAAGTGCAAACTCCACATAGACAGTAACCAAGACCGGAATTCAACCCGGGTCCCTGGCGCTGTGAGGCAGCAGTGCTAACCATCTGGAAACTTAGAAATTTGTGCCCTGTACATCAGAGTCTGGGTCAATAATACATATCAAGAAAAGCACTCTTCCTAATCTTGAACCATGGGGAGCATCATAAATTGTCGTTTGGTACTACAGGACTTGAGTATTGCTGAATAAAAGAGACATGGGCCAGAATTTCCCAGCCCTGGCATCGGCTGGCATCGTCGTGGGCGGGCTGGGAAATTTGGAGAGCTGTTATGGTTTACCAAATTTTCTTGTTTCACCCGCAACAATGCCGCTAAAGCAGACTGGAAAATCCTGGTCATGCTTGTCAAAGCTTTCCACCTTGCACTCATTAGGACAGCTCACAATAAATTGCTAACAGGAAAGGGGAAGAACAATTTATACTGTGAAAAGAGAGTGCTGATGGTTGGCAAGTGGATTCTGATTGGTGGAGCTGTTGCCAAGAAGAATGCAGCATGGAACAGTTAACTGCCCAGTTTTGTTCGTATTCTACCTGGGCAGGTCAACTCTGATTGATCAGGAGATTGCCCTGCGGAATGAACCAGGGAATGGCTGTTCCTTAAGTTTTGATATTATGCAGTATAAATTGAGATTCCCCCATTACAGTTGGTAATTTTGCGCAAGCTATTCTAACAGGGCAAGATGACCATTTCTCTGTTCTCTCTGTTAGTTTCCTGTCACTCAGCTAACGTTTTATATCAGAAACCTCTGTTTTCTGCTCCCATTTTTCTATCTACCCCTTTCATTAAGCAGTGAGCTCTGGATCTGTTTGCGCCACCTTTCCCCCAAATTGGAATCTACCTTGACTGTACCCTTACCTTCTCCTCGTTCAATGCAGCCCATTGAACTGTCACTTTCCTGGCAATCTTTGATTCCTGTTTACCTGAGACAAATCCATTCTCATCCCATTGAAATTAGCCCTTCCACAATGAATTATTGTTATTCTGGATTGCTCCTTGTCATTCTCTGTAGCCAACCTAACCCTTGTGATGCAATGACCGCTATCCGCTAAGGGCTCTCCTGCTGGCATGTGATCCAGTTTTCCCACCTCCTTCCCCTGAATCTGATCCAGCAATACCTCCTGTACTGAAACTGGAAACATACTGACATAGAAAATTCTCCTGAACATACTTTTGAAACTCTTTCTCCTTCTGTCTCCTGTACACTATAACTATTCCAATTTTGAACTAGGGTGTCAGGCGGCATGGTGTTGCAGTGGTTTAGCACTGTTGCTTCATAGCCCCAGGATTCCGGGTTCGATTCCCACTTGGGTCACTGTGTGGCGACTGCACGTTTTCCCCATGTCTGCGTGCGTTTCTTCCGGGATCTCCGGATTCCTCCCACAAGTCCCGAAAGACTGTTGTTAGGTGAATTGGACATTCTGAATTCTCCCTCAGTGTACCCGAACAGGCGCCGGAATGTGGCAACTAGGGGATTTTCACAGTAACATCATTGCAGTGTTAATGTAAGCCTACTTGTGGCACTAATAAAGATTATAAGATTATAATTATAAAAGCCCCCTTAAAACTATTCTATAGTTTTGTACCTCTGTGTAATTTTTTGCAGATTTATTCCTTTATGTCATTCCCACTAGCTTGTTAAGTAATTGGTTATAAATAACAAACAGATTTCTGCTTCGGGATTCTCCATCAGCGGGATCCTCCGCTTTGCCAGACGCGCACTCATACCTGCAGGTTTCCCGACGGCATGGGGTGGGCACAATGGGAAACCCCATAGGCTGGCTGCGGGAAAGAAGAATTCTGCTGCTGGTGGGGCGCACTGTGCCGGAAAATCGCGAGCCTGGTCTTCATAAATCAAGGCATAGAGTACAAAAGCAAGAAGGTTATACTGAACCTTTCTATAAACACTGGTACTGTCTCAGCTAGATATTGAACCCCATTCAGTGCGCCACACTTTCGGAAGGATGTGGAGGCGATGGAGAGAGAGTGCAGAAAATAATCATGGGAATGGTTCCGGGAATGAGAAACATCAATTACATGGATAGATTGGAGAAGCTGGGACTGTTTTCCTTGGGGAAGAGAAGGCTGAGAGAAGATTTGATTGAGGTGTTCAAAACCATGAGGGGTTTGGACAGAGGAGATAGTAAGAAACTGTTCACATTTGTGGGAAGATCAAGATCTAGAGGCCACAGGTTTAAGGTCATGATAGAAAGAAATGGGGACACGAGAAGAAAAGTTTTCACACAGCGAGTGGTTATTCATGAAGGCCCCACCTTCTCAACCTTGCCCCTTCGCCTGAGGTGTGGTGACCCTTAGGTTAAATCATCATCAGTCAGCTTTCAAAGGGAAGAGCAGCCTGTGGTCCCTGGGACTGTGACAACATTTTATTTGGATAGAATATGGTATGCATCGCTTGAGGGTGTGGTAAATGCAGGTTCAGTCACAGCTTTCAAAGGGAATTGGATGATCAACCAAAGTTTTAAGAAAAATGGAGGGTTACGGGAAAGAGCAGGGTGTGGGGTGAATAGTTCAGAAGTGACATAGATGTCATGGGCTGAATAGACTCCCGTGCAGTAATCATGCCATTCTAAGTGAAGTATAAGTTTTCAAACCAATATAATCTTGGGGAGTATTTTTTACTTTGGCACTTTTCCAGGGAACTGCTAGGAAATTCTTAGTACTGACGGGGAGGTAGGCAGGGTTATATTTTTTAAATAAATAATTTTTTCCAATTCATTTTTTCCAATTAAGGGGCAATTTAGCGTGGCCAATCCACCTACCCTGCACATCTTTGGGTTGTGGGCGCAAAACCCACGCAAACACGGGAGAATGTGCAAACTCCACACGGACAGTGTCCCAGAGCCGGGATCGAACCTGGGACATTGGAGCTGTGAGGCAGCAGTGCACCACCGTGCTGCCTAAGACAGGGTTATATTAAGCAGGAAGCCTAATTTGTAATCAAAAATATTTCAAGTATATGCTGCTATGTACAGGCTTCTACTGAGGAATACCACATGCTCATGATAAAACCAGTGAAGTGTGAGATGTCGGAAAGTAACACAGCGTATTCCTGATCTAGCCTACACATTCAGTGAAAGCAGGTGCATGAGGAAGCATTAGAGAAAGTGCCTGACCTACCCTCACATATCTCACAAGAACACCACCAGAACGGCATTGGTAAAGTCTGGGGGCTCACTTCCTGCTCAGTGGTGTTGGACCCAGGGAGAGACAGAGAGGAAGCAAATGAAACTCTCCCCGATTGTGAGTTACTAACCTCCCTGCTTGAATTCTTCAGCCAGTTGGTTCACATTTTAACTGTAATGTGACAACATTCTTTACTTACACCAGAAACTTTGATACATTTGACAAGAAGGCATAATCTCACAGCAGAAATTGTCAGTGTAGACTGTCTATATGGGGCTTAAACAAAATAAATCTACATGTGGGGAACCTTTTCATATATAATTACGCCCGCATGAAGCACCCTCAGATATTTTAACACATTAAATTAGAGGTGGTGGCTTATTGTCACTTGACTCACGAATTTGATTGAGTTTTTGAAGGGGTAAATAAGAAGGTAAATGAGGGCAGTGCAGTCGATGTTGTCTACATGGACTTTAGCAAGGCCTTTGACAAGGTACCGCATGGTAGGTTGTTGCATGAGGTTAAATCTCACGGGGTGCAGGGTGAGGTAGCCAATTGGACACAAAATTAGCTTGACTACAGAAGACAAAGGATGGTTATGGAGTGTTGTTTTTCAAGCTGGAGGCCTGTGACCAATGGTGTGCCTCAGGGATCAGTGCTGGGTCCACTGTTATTTGTTAATTATATTAATGATTTGGATGAGAATTTAGAAGGCATGGTTAATAAGTTTGAAGATGACACCAAGATTGGTGGCAGTGTGGACAGTGAAGAAGGTTACCTAAGATGGCAACGGGATCTTGATCAATTGGGCCAGTGGGCTGATGATTGGCAGATGGAGTTTAATTTAGATAAATGTTAGGTGATGCATTTTGGTTGGTCAAATCGGGGCAGGATCTATTCAGTTAATGGTCCGTAGATGGGGAATGTTATAGAACAAAGAGATCTAGGGATACAGGTTCATAGCCCTTTGAAGGGGGAGTCGCAGGTAGACAGGGTGGTGAAGAAGGCATTCAGCATGCTAGGTTTTATTGGTCAGAATATTGAATGCAGGAGTTGGGATATTTTGTTGAAGTTGTACAAGACATTAGTAAGGCCACACATGGAATACTGTGCACAGTTCTGATCACCCTATTATAAAAGGATATTATTAAACTTGAAAGAGTGCAGGAAAGTTTTACTAGGATGCTACCGGGACTTGATGGTTTGACTTGTAAGGAGAGACTGGATAGACTGGGACTTTTTTCCCTGGAGCATAGGAGGCTTAGGGGTGACCTTAGAGAGGTCTATAAAATTATGAGGCTCATAGATAAGGTAGATAGTCAACATCTTTTCCCAAGGTAGGGGAGTCTAAAACTAGAGGGCATAGGTTTAAAGAGGCGAGAGATACAAAAGTGTCCAGAGGGTCATTTTTTTCACACAGAGGGTGGTGAGTGTGTGGAACAACCTACCAGAGGCAGTAGTAGAGGCGGGTTCCAGTTTGTCTTTTAAAAAGCATTTAGACAGTTATATGGGTAAGATGGGTATAGGGATGTGGGCCAAATGCAGGCAATTGGTACTAGCTTAGTAGTAACAACTGGGGGGCATTGACAAGTTGGGCCAAAGGACCTGTTTTTGTGCTGTAAACCTCTATGACTACTAATCCAGAGGCCAAGGTTAATGCTTAGGGAGGCGGGTTCAAATCCCACCACGGCAGATGGTAGAATTTAAATTTAATCAGTAAGAAATCTGGAATATAAAACTAGTGTCAGTAATCATAGAATCATAGAATTTACAGTGCAGAAGGAGGCCATTCGGCCCATTGTGTCAGCACCGGCCCTTGGAAAGAGCACCCTACTTAAGCCCACACCTCCACCCTATCCCCATAACCCAGTAACCTCACCTAACCTTTTTGGACACTAAGGGCAATTTATCATGGCCAATCCACCTAATCTGCACGTCTTTGGACTGTGGGAGGAAACCGGAGCACCCAGAGGAAACCTACGCACACACGGGGAGAACATGCAGAATCCACACACACAGTGACCCAAGCCGGGAATCAAACCTGGACCATGGAGCTGCAAAGCAACTGTGCTAACCACTATGTTACCATGCTGTCCTGGTGGTAATGGTGACCATGACAAATATCATTGATTGTTGTAGAAACCCATCTGGGTCACTAGAACATAGAACAGTAGAACATAGAACAGTACAGCACAGAACAGGCCCTTCAGCCCTCGATGTTGTGCTGAGCAATGATCACCCTACCCAAACCCAGGTATCCACCCTATACCCGTAACCCAACAACTCCCCCCCTTAACCTTATTATTAGGACACTACAGGCAATTTAGCATGGCCAATCCACCTAACCCGCACATCTTTGGACTGTGGGAGGAAACCGGAGCACCCGGAGGAAACCCACGCACACACGGGGAGGACGTGCAGACTCCACACAGACAGTGACCCAGCCGGGAATCGAACCTGGGACCCTGGAGCTGTGAAGCATTTATGCTAACCACCATGCTACCGTGCTGCCTAAAGGACTAATGTCCTTTAAAAAAGGAAATCTGCCGTCCTTACCTGGTCTGGCCTACATGTGACTCCAGATCCACAGTAATGAGGCTAACTCTTGACTGCCCTCTCAAATGACCAGTTTAAGGACAATTAGAGATAGATAACAAAGGCTGGCTTTCATCCCACAAAATAATTTCTAAAAACTGCTATATAAATGCAGATTGCTGTTGTATCACCTCAATTGGCAGTGAAAAAGAAGGTGGAAATTTCTGAATTCAATAAATTGTTGTAGGGTCGTACAGAAGCTGAGTATCACTGAAAAGACACATGTCAAATCTTTTGTGTTGCACTCATCAGAACTTTCGCAAGAATAACGAACGTGAAGGGAGCAACAATTTATAATTGATGAGAAGAGAGTGTTGATTGGTCCACTTGCCGACAATCAGCAATATTTTCTCATTAAGTACAAATTGTTGTTCCCTTTACATTTGGCACTCTTGCGAATGTGCTGATGACTGCAACATGATAAGCTTTGACATGTGTCTTTTTTGAAGTGTTATTCAATAAATTGTGCATTGGCTCTATCAGTCAGCAGGACATCACAGCTATGATTTATTTGCATCTAGGTGGAAAAAGTTGAAAAGTTTAAACGAACTCAAAGCACAGAAGATGCTCTCCATGCCAAATACAACACTTCCACATGTGCTACAGTGGTTGGAGATGATGAATGGGGCCATCTCCAGGTGGATGCTACCTCCCTCTTTCTGTTATTTTTGGCACAGATGACAGCTTCAGGTAAGACCATAAGACATAGGAGCAGAATTAGGCCACTCGGCCCATCGGGTCTGCTCCGCCATTCAATCATGGCTGATATTTTCCTCATCCCCATTCTCCTGCCTTCTCCCCATAACCCTTGATCTCCTTATTGATCAAAAACCTATCTATCTCTGTTTTAAAGACACCTAGTAATTTGGCCTCTACAGCCTTCTGCGGCAAAGAGTTCCACAGTCTCACCACCCTCTGACTGAAGAAATTCCTCCTCATCTCTGTTTTAAAGGATCGTCCCTTTAGTCTGAGATTGTGTCCTCTGCTTCTAGTTTTCCTACAAGTGGAAACATCCTCTCTACATCCACTCTATCCAGGCCTTGCAGTAGCCTGTAAGTTTCAATAAGATCCCGCCTCATCCTTCTAAACTCCAACGAGTCCTCAACTGTTCCTCATAGAACAAGCCCTTCATTCTTGTGAACCTCCTCTGGAACCCTTCCAAGGCCAGCACATCATTCCTTAGATACGGGGCCCAAAACTGCTCACAATACTCCAAATGGGGTCTGACCAGTGCCTTATGTAGCCCCAGGATTATATCCCTGGTCTTGTATTCTAGCCCTCGCAACGTGAATGCTAACATTGCATTTGCCTTCCTAACTGCCGACTGAACCTGCACGTTAAGAGAATCTTAAGAGAATTGTGAACAAGGACTCCCAAGTCCCTTTGTGCTTCTGATTTCTGAAGCACCTTCCCTTTCAGTAAATAGTCTCTGACTCAATTTTTCCTTCCAAAGTGCATAACCTCACACTTTTCCACATTGTATTCCATCTGCCACTACTTTGCCCACTCTCCTAGCCTGTCCAATTCTTTCTGCAGCCCACCTGCTCTCTCAATACTACCTGTCCCTCTACACATCTTGGTATCATCTGAAAACTTAGCAACAGTGCCTTCAGTTCCTTCTTCCAGATCATCAATGTATAGCAGCTACCCCTGAGGCACACCACGAGTCACCGGCTGCCATCCTGAAAAGACTCAGTTATCCCCATTCTCTGCCTTTTGCCAGTCAGCCAATCCTCTATCCGTGCCAGGATCTTATCCTTAACACCATGGGCTCTTACCTTATTTAACAGTCTCCTATGTGGCATCTTGACAAAGGCCTTCAATAAATCTAAATAAATCATGCGTACTGGTTCTGTTAGAAAGAAGCTTATAAATATTGTTTTGCAATGTTGAAAGCACTTTACAGCGAATATTCTGGTCATAAATATCTTTTGCTGTATGGAATCTTCAGGCATCAATCAGAGTTTATTGTAAATCCTGTCTGTGAATTCTCAGTTTAATGTGTGATCCTGTTTGTGAATACTTGGATTAATGTGAACCCTGTCTGTGAATACTCGGGTTAATATGTGACCCTGCCTTTGAGTACTCGGTTTAATGTATGACCCTGTCTGTGAATTCTCAGTTTAATGTGTGACCCTGTTTGTGAATACTCGGTTAATGTGTGATCCTGTCTGTGAACACTTAGCATAATGTATGAACTGGTCTGTGAATACTGTACTCGGGTTAAAGTGTGATCCTGTCATAGAATCAAAGAATTTACAATGCAGAAGGAGACGATTCGGCCCATTGAGTCTGCACCGGCCCTTGGAAAAAGCAACTGACTTAAGCCAACGCTGCACCCTATCCCCATAAGCCAGTAACGCCATGTAATCTTTTGAACACTGAGGGGCAATTTAGCATGGCCAATCCACCTAACCTGCATATTTTTGGACTATGGGAGGAAACAGGAGCCCCAGAGGAATCCCATGCAGGCACAGGGTGAAAGTGTAAAACTCCAAAGTCACCTGAGTCCAGAATTCTTTCTTTTTCCTTTTTCTTGTTTTATTAATTTAGAGTACCCAATTCAGTTTTCCAATTAAGGGGCAATTTAGCGTGGCCAATCCATCTAGCCTGCACATCTTTGGGTTGTGGGGGTGAAACCCATGCAAACACGGGGAGAATGTGCAAACTTAACATGGACAGTGACCCAGAGCCGGAATTAAACCTGGGGCTTGGCGCCGTCCAAGTCCGGAATGGAACCTGGGACCCTGGAGCTGTGAGGCAGCAGTGCTAACTACTGTGCCACTGTGCCACCCTATAATGTATCTTTTTTTAATTTAGAGTACCCAGTTAGTTTCTTTTCCAATTAAGGGGCAATGCAGTGTGGCCAATCCATCTAACCTGCACATCTTTGGGTTGTGGGGGTGAAACCCACGCAGACCCGGGAGAATGTGCAATCTCCACATGGACAGTGAGCTGGGGCTGGGATCGAACCCGGAGCCTCAGCATCGTAGGCAGCAGTGCTAACCACTGCGCCATCGTGCCGCCCTGTCCGTGAATACACAGGTTAATGTGTGAACCTGTCTTTAAATACTCGGGTTAATTTGTGAATCTGCCTGTGAACACTCGGGTTAATGTGTGACCCTGTCTGTGAATACAGTCAACAAGAACATGTCACAGGTGCCGCGCCTTCCCCTTGTTGAGGCGTAACCCCCTGCCCCCCCCCTCCCCCCCCTCCCCCCCTCCCCCCTCTCCCCTCCCCCTCCCCTCCCCCCTCCCCCCTCCCCCTCCCCTCCCTCCCCCTCCCTCCCCCTCCCTCTCCCCCTCCCCCTCCCTCCCCCCCCCTCTCACCCCCCCTCTCACCCCCCCCCCTCTCCCCTCTCACCCCCCTCTCACCCCCCCCTCTCACCCCCTCTCCCTACCCCCCTTCCCCCCTCCCCCCCTCCTCGGCCACGCTACCCTTAATTGGAAAAATAATTGGGCAAACTCACCCTGTAGAAAGCTGCCTTCTCGCCAGTTCGGAGCCAATGTTCTGGTAAATGTGCATTGTGTTACTGTCCCAGTTGATATTCCGTTGTTGCTCGGCCTATTCCAGGACACGTTTATTCCTCCAATAATTATTGAATCGAATGATTACTGCGCACAAAGGCTTGTTCGGCTTTGGCTTCTGTCACAGGGCCCAGTGTGCCCTGTCTAATTCCGGTGGGGCAAACAACCTCTCCACCTACCAGCCGAGGAAAGCTCATCAAAAATATTCGATTGGCCTTGCACCCTCCAATCCCGCCGGCAGGCCCATGATTCTAAAGCAGGGCCTCTTCAACACCCTTTAGTGTCTCACCCTGCTCCTTCGAGCTTGACAATTTTGCCCAGATGCTCCTGGAGCGGGCCCAACGTCTCCTCGATAGAGGCTTTAAATGACTCCTTAGGTTTCCTGCCCTGTCACTCCAAACCTGCCAACTATCTGCCAAAGTTTTCGAGTTCCTGTGTTAAGGTTGCTAAAGTGACGAGCGCGGCCAAATCCCCCACCATCTTGTCTTCCCTCGTGGTCTTTACCGGGGCTCTCTGCCTGAGATTTCGTCCCCTGCAACCTTCTTCAGTGCCATTTTGGACTCCTCTCAGCACTTCAGACTTTCTCCCTGGAAAGCTGAGTTTGAACCCAAAAAAAAAATCCCAAGCAAAAACGGGCGATTAGGTTCGAAATATCGGGACCTTAACAGGACCTTTTATGCGACCTCCCACCTTTGATCTCAGATACAAGTTCATCCGCGGGCTTCTGTGGTGGAGGGCTCGCCTCGCTGACCTCTTGCTCAAAGCGGGCATAGAATGCGTTGTGCTCATCAGGGCGGGATGCGTCGGAGCTGACGATTTTACATGCCTTCATCTTGCAGCCTGTTATGTCTTCCAGACCTTGCATAGACGGCGGGGATCCGTGTGGCTAGCCTGGGACCTCGAGCTTGGTCTGGTACTGTCTTTTGGCTTCTTTGATGGATTCTTGTAGAGGTCAGGGTCGCCTGACTTGAACGCCTCAGACCTAGACTTCAGCAAGCAGTGGATATCCCTGTTCATCCAGGGTTTCCGGTTGGGAAACACTGGGATTGCTTCTTTGGCACACAGTCTTCTACACACTTACCAATGAAGTCAGTTCCTGTAGTGGCATACTCGTTCAGGCTGGTCGCAGAGGTTTTAAATACTGACCAGTCCAGTGACTCTAAGCAGTCCCGTAGGAGATCATCCGATTCCTCAGACCAACAATGCACAACTTTCTTTGACGGATTCTGTGTTAGCGTTTATTAACAGGGGCTTGAGTTTAAGAGCCGTGGGGTTATGCTGCAACTGTACATGACCCTGGTGAGACCACATGTTGGAGTATTGTGCGCAGTTCTGGTACCCTCACTATAGGAAGGCTGTGGAAACATTGGAAAGGGTCCAAAGGAGATTTACCAGGGATGCTGCCTGGTTTACAGGATAGGTCTTATGAGGAAAGGTTGAGGGAGTAGGTAGGGCTGTTCTCTTTGGAGCAGAGGAGGATGAGAGGCGACTTAATAGAGGTTTTATAAGATCATGAGGGGGATGAGAGAGTGGTACGTTCAGAGACTATTTCCTCTGGTGGATGTAGCTGTTACAAGGGGCCATAACTATAAAATTCAGGGTGGGAGATATAGGAGGGATGTCTGAGGGAGGGTTCTTACTCGAGAGTGGTTAGGGTGTGGAATGGACTGCCTGCTGTGATAGTGGAGTCGAACATTTTTGGAACTTTCAAGCGGTTATTGGATCGGCCACATGGAAGCACACCAGAATGACAGGAGTGGAAGAGCTGTGATCTTGTGTTTCCGACAATGCTCGCACACACATCGAGGGCTGAAGGGCCTGTTCTGTGCTGTACTGTTCTATGTTCTATGTACACCACCCCCTGCATGCCTCCTCGATTAGATTCTCTTTTGTTGGAGGTGGTCATTGCCTGGCTCTTGTGTGACACGAATGTACTTGTCACTCATAAGCCCATGCTTGGGTATTGTCCAGGTCTCTTGCTGATATTGTAAGAGTCCTTCCTGTTGATTACTTTGTTCCCATTTCTTTTAAGTTCTTTTATTTTGGTCCCGTGGACCCCTAATTTGATTGTGCCTTTAAGTAGAAGGTTCAAAGTTGAAGCAGCCTGCTTGCCAGATCACTGTGATCCCAGGTTTTGTGTTTGGAGGGGGAGAGGGTTGACCAGGGACAATGGTCAATAATTGATTCCTGCTTATGCTTTTGAGAAATCTGGGCTGAAGCGTTTAGACTTGGAAGTGAAAGGGACGCTCTCTTCCTCCTGCTTGCTGATGTGAAAGAACTATTTGATGTTCTGAATAAAAAAAGGAAGTGTCTGGCGCATCCTTTGCTGTCATAGAATTACAGTGCAGAAGGAGGCCATTCGGACCCATCGAGTCTGCAACGTGCTTGGAAAGAGTACTCCACCTAAGCCCACACATCCACCCTATCCCCGTAACCCCACCTAACCTTTCTTGGACACTAAGGGCAATTTAGCGTCACCAATTCACCTAACCTGCACATCTTTCGACTGTGGGAGGAAACCGGAGTTTCCAGAGGAAATCATCGCAGACACGGGGAGAACGTGCAGACTCCGCCAGACAGTGACCCAAAGCCGGGAATCGAACCTGGACCCTGGAGCTGTGAAGGAACTGTCTCATCACTGTGCTACTGTGCTGCCCTCCTGTATTCACCCTACTATGACCTGGAATAATGCTGAGTCTGCAGAGAGGGGAGACAACCTTACCAGAGAAAACTATCTCAAGCCTAGTAGGAAAAAGCATCAAGCGACAAGCTGAACTTCAAAAATAAGTCCTTCCAGTGCCTCATAGATACTATCCTTTTATTTTTCAGAGTATTTTATTTCCCTTTCCACCGACCTTTCACCTTGTGCTGTTTGTTTGTATGTGTGAGTGTAGTTCGGAAGAGGGGGGTTAGGAAAGGAGCAGTTACATTTTTCTGTCTGTTTAATTATAATACTGTTCATAATGAAAGGTGTTAAAGTGACAAACCTGGTGATTGTAGTTTATTTTGGGCACAGCCTAGGACCTCATGTATTTAAATAAATCTATTTCCCAGTGTTGTGACTTCTGGGTCAAGTGGGGTTGGAATTGACCGGTGCACTAGCCCAGTTTGTTGGGACAATATGGACACAGACTGGTCAGTATCTGAGGTGTCGCGAATGCTACTGAGCATTTGGTGAATTTATATTAACGGAGTCTTTTACTTTTCATAGGGCTACGTATCATTTTCACCCTCGATGAAGTGTCGTTTATACAGAACCTGTTATTTACATCGAGGCTGCTTATAAAGTTGCTGTAAGTATTTTGCAGATAATAAGATTGGAAACAGAATGAAAGTGTCTTCTTTACCTTGGCAAACTATTCAGGAACATCCTCTCCAATGATGGTTCAATTGTTAACTGCAGAACTGTGTTACATGGAGTAACAAAGTGTTAGTGAGGCACTGATCTGACCTGGGAATGGGAGTCCTGGTAGATTTACGGATGCTACCAGGACTTGAAGGTCTGAGTTATAAGGAGAGGCTGGGTAGGCTGGGACCTTTTTCCCTGGAGTGTAGGAGGCTTAGGGGTGAACTTATAGAGGTCTATAAAATAATGAGGAGCATAGATAAGGTAGATAGTCAACATCTTTTCCCAAAGGTAGAGGAGTCTAGAACTAGAGGGCATAGGTTTAAGGTGAGAGGAGAGAGATACAGATGAGATCAGAGGGGAGAGATTTTCACACAGAGGGTGGTGAGCATCTGGAAAGAGCTGCCAGAGGCAGATACTATTTTTTCCTTTAAAAAACATTTAGACATTTACATGGGCAGGATGGGTATAGAAGGATATGGGCCCAATATGGGCAAGTGGGACTAGCTTAGTGATAGAAACTGGGCGGCATGGACAAGCTGGGCCAAAATGACTCTATGACTCGACTGAAGTCTTGTGCTCCAGAACTTGCCTAGCTCCTAGCCAATCCTTTCAGTACAGCTATAGCACTGGCATCTACGTGTTAATGTGGAAAATTGCCCAGGTATGTCCTGTACACAAAACGCAGGACAAATCTGACCTGGCCAATTACCGTCCTATCAGTCGATCATCAATAAAGTTACAGAGTTATCACAGTGTTGATAACTGGCGTTGCAGATAGCGAGGAGGACTGTCAGAGAATACAACAAAATATAGATAGATTGGAGGAGTTGGCAGAGAAATGGCAGATGGAGTTCAATCCAGGCAAATGCGAGGTGAATGCATTTTGGAAGATCAAATTCAAGAGCGGACTATATGGTCAATGGAAGGGTCCTGGGGAAAATTGAGGTACAGAGAGATCTGGGAGTTCAGGGCATCAGTGCAGTGCGCAATACCCTGAATTTGTGCTGTTAGTGGGAACACTCGCCACCGGTTCCTTCTGCAGCAGCCGCACCCACGCCACAACTTCGGCCAATTCCAAATCTCTCCAATGCCACCATCAAGTAACCCCACTCTACCCAATCAAATGCCTTCTCTGCGTCCAGCATCACCACCACCTCCGTCTCCCTTCCCTCCTTCGGAGAAAGGACCACATTCAACAACCTCCTCACGTTCTGGAACAGCTGCCTTCCTTTCACGAACCCCGTCTGGTCCTCCCCAATCACCTTCGGGAGATACCCTTCCAATCTCTACGCCAACATCTTTGCCAATATCTTGGCATCTACATTTAGCAGAGATATGGGTCCAAACGACCCACGCTCCACCGGTTCCTTATCTTTCTTTAGTCGCGAAGAGATGGAAGCTTGCCCCATCGTTTGCAGCAAGACACCCCTACCTATCGCATCTTCAAACATTCCCATCATCCGCAGCGTCAGCTTGTCTTTAAATTTCTTAGATACATCAACCGGGAACCCATCGGGCCTTGCCGCCTTCCCTGCCTGCATCATCCCATCATCTCCTTCACCACCTGCTCCTCGACCGGCTCCTCCGATCCTGCTCGATCCTCCTCTCCCTGCCTCAGATACCCCAGCTCCTCCAGGAATTCCCTCATCACCCACTCCTCCTCTGGTGGCTCCGACATGTACAGGTCCCTATAAATTCCTCAAATATTTTATTAAACTGCCCCAGAGCCACCACAACTTCCCCGTCAAATCCCATACCTGACGCTCTCCCTTGTCGCCGCCTCCATCCGGAACTGGCTGGCCAACATACACCCTGCCTTCTCATCGTACTCTTATACAGCCCCCGTCACCCTGATCAGCTGACGCCACTGCTTCCCTGTGGACAACTGGTCGAAACTCGCCTGCAACTTCTTCCTCCTTGCCAGGAAACCTGGGTCTGGTTCCCCAGCAACATCCCATCCAACTCCAAAATCTCGTCCATCAGTTTTTGGCGTTCCTCCCTCTCTTCCATATCACACCTTAGCCTTGAAGGAAATCACCTCCATCTCACTACAGCCTTCAGAGCCTCTCAGATCACCAACTCCGAAACCGCCCCATGCAATTCAACCCTACATATTCCTCGATCACCTTCCGAATCTTGGCACAGAAGCTCCGATCCGCCAGTAACCCCACATCCACTCTCCATCCTGACCTCTGGGCTGCCCCCTTCTCCAAAACCGTATCCAACCAATGCGGAGCATGATCAGGTATCACGATTGCGGAGCACTTTGAGCTCCTAATCCCAACCGATAGCGCCTTCCCCACCATGAAAAAGGCTATCCTCGAATACACGTTGTGTACAAGGGAGAAAAACGAGTACTCCCGTTCCTTCGGGTGTAAGAGTCTCCACGGGTCCACTCCAGCCATCTCCCTCATGAGCCCACCCAGCGTTCCCCCCCCCCCCCCCCCCCCCGTCCTTGACTGGGCCAGCGAGCACGGCTCAGACCTGTCCACCCTTGGTTCCTGCACCATATTCCAATCCCCCCCACTATTAACTCGTGGATATCCAGGTCCGGGATGGTACCCAGCACCCTCTTCACAAACCCCGCATCATCTCAATTGCAGCCATATTCGCTCGCCAATGCCAATCCTCACCTCACTTCATCCCTCACCGTCAGAGGGGTCTCCTGGAGCATCACCACGTCGGCCTTCATGCTCTTCAAATTTGTGAAAACCCTCAACCTCTTCACCTGTCCCCCTAACCCCCTCACATTCCATATCACTATTCTGGCCGGGGGTCCCCCCCTCCCCCAGCCCCAGCCCCAGCCCATCCTATCGCCATCATCATAACCCCGGACTCTGCCCCTCAGGCCTCATCCTTTTGTTGCCATCAAACCCTCCCCCTCACTCCCAGAATCCCCCTCATCCACTTCCCCACTTCCTCTTGTAAACACCTCTCCCAGTTCCGATCCCACCCCCCACATTTCACTCCTTCCAAGTCCATCAAAACCTGTTTGACCAGGTTCCAATGACCACGGTCCCTCCCTCCACGACACTCCCATTCACTTGCCAACCTCGACTTGCTAGTGTGGGGCCTTTGCCCAGGCCCCCCTCCTTCCAATCCCCTGTTCCATAACCCAGAACCAGAAAAACAAACAAAACCACATAACCCCAAAGCCAATATACTTGTACCCAACTCTAAACAAAGGTAACCTACCCTCCCCCGTTCAACCAACCCAAAACTTGTACATTCCCACCATCAAATACAAAATGAGAAACAACAAAAAAGGGAGATAATGACAAAGCACAGCCCCCATTCCCTCAATCCAAGTCCCAATTCCAATCCCATCTCTCATTTCAGTCCCAATCCATCGGCCTTCACCGCCTCGCAGTAGAAATCCCTCGAATTGTGCGTCACCATCACCTTCGACGGGTAGATCACGCCGAACTTCACAATGCCCACCTCCTCGCCAGATCCACTGTCACATAGAACATAGTAAGAAGTCTTACAACACCAGGTTAAAGTCCAACAGGTTTGTTTCAAACACGAGCTTTCGGAGCACGGCTCCTTCTTCAGGTGAATGGAAAGGCTTGTTCCAGAAATGTTTATATAGACACAGTCAGAGATGCCCCGGAATGCGAGCACCTGCAGGCAATCAAATCATCAAAGATGCAGAGAGAGAGGTAACTCCAGGTTAAAGAGGTGTGAATTGTCCCAAGCCAGTTCAGTCGGTAGGCCTCTGCAAGTCCAGGCTTGTTGGTGGGGGCCGAATGTAATGCGACATGAATCCCAGATCCCGGTTGAGTCCGCATTCATGCGTGCGGAACTTAGCTATAAGTTTTTGCTCAGCAATTTTGCGTTGTCGCGTCTCCTGAAGGCCTCCTTGTAGAATGCTGACCCGGAGATCAGAGGCTGAATGTCCTTGACTGCTGAAGTGTTCCCCAACTGGAAGGGAACAGTCCTGCCTGTTGATAGTCGCACGATGCCCGTTTATTCGTTGTCGTTGACGACAACGAATAAACGGGCATCGTGCGACTATCAACAGGCAGGACTGTTCCCTTCCAGTTGGGGAACACTTCAGCAGTCAAGGACATTCAGCCTCTGATCTCCGGGTCAGCATTCTACAAGGAGGCCTTCAGGAGACGCGACAACGCAAAATTGCTGAGCAAAAACTTATAGCTAAGTTCCGCACGCATGAATGCGGACTCAACCGGGATCTGGGATTCATGTCGCATTACATTCGGCCCCCACCAACAAGCCTGGACTTGCAGAGGCCTACCGACTGAACTGGCTTGGGACAATTCACACCTCTTTAACCTGGAGTTACCTCTCTCTCTGCATCTTTGATGATTTGATTGCCTGCAGGTGCTCGCATTCCGGGGCATCTCTGACTGTGTCTATATAAACATTTCTGGAACAAGCCTTTCCATTCACCTGAAGAAGGAGCCGTGCTCCGAAAGCTCGTGTTTGAAACAAACCTGTTGGACTTTAACCTGGTGTTGTAAGACTTCTTACTGTGCTCACCCCAGTCCAACGCCGGCATCTCCACAACATAGAACATAGAGCAGTACAGCACAGTACAGGCCCTTCAGCCCACAATGTTGTGCCGACCATTTATCCGAATCTAAGATCAACCTAACCTACACCCCTTCAATTTACTGCTGTCCATGTGCCTGTCTAAGAGTTGCTTAAATGTTCCTAATGACTCTGACTCCACCACCTCTGCTGGCAGTGCATTCCACGCACCCACCACTCTCTGTGTAAAGAACCTATACCGTCCTCCAATCACATTAAAATTATGTCCCCTCGTGACAGCCATTTCCACCCTGGGGAAAAGTCTCTGGCTATCCACTCTATCCATGCCTCTCATCACCTTGTACACCTCTATCAAGTCACATCTCTGCCTTCTTCGCTCTAGTGAGAAAAGCCCTAACTCCCTCAACCTTTCTTCATAAGACCAGTCCAGGCAGCATTCTGGTAAATCTCCTCTGCACCCTCTCCAAAGCATCTACATCCTTCCTATAATGAGGCGACCAGAACTGGACACAATGGGCGAAATTCTCCCAAAGGGAAACAAAGGGCGCGATTCTCCACCCCCCACGACGGGTCGGAGAATAGCGGGAGGGCCTTCCCCACATTTTTCCCGACCTCCCGCTATTCTCCCCCCCCCTCCACGGCCGCCCCACGACACGAATCGCTGCTCGCCGTTTTTTTACGGCGAGCTGCGATTCTTCCCTATCCGATGGGCCGATTTCCCAGGCCTTAACGGCCGTTTTCACATCATCGTGCACGTCAGCCGCCGTGAGTCTTGGCGGCCGGGCTTAGCGAACGATCATTAAGCCCGCACTGCCGTTCTTCCCGGGGCCGCGATGCTAGCCCCGACCAGGGGGATGAATCGGGTCCCGGTAGGGGGCACGGAGGCTGCCGTGAAACACCGGCGGTTTCACGGCAGCCTTTACGACTCTCCGCATTTGCGGAGAATCGCGCCCATTGTGCCGATGCTGGAGTGAAAACCGGAGTGTTTCACTCCGGTGTCGGAGGCCACTCCTCGCCCCCTATTCTCCCACCCCCAGGGGGCTAGAAGCGGCGGCGCGTAAATGATGCGGCCGGTGGTGCTTAAATGACATCACCTGCGCATGCGCGGTTGCCGTCCTCCCTGCGGGAAGACATGTCGGAGTGATCTTGTGGGGCGGCAGAGGAAAAAGAATGCGTCTTTTAGAGACGCCGGCCTGCCGATCGGTGGGCACCAATCGCGGGCCAGACCCCTGCTGAGCACCACCCGGTGCTCGATCCTCCCTCTCCCCCCCCCCCCCCCCCCCCCACCCCCACAGGCCGCACACGCAGCGTTCGTGAGCTGTTAACGCCGGCAGCGACCAGGTGTGGTTGGCGCCGGCGTGAACCGGTCAGATTAGGCTGGTCGCTCGGCCCATGCGGGCCGGAGAATCGGTGCTCGACTGTTAGAAACGGCGAGCGGCGATTCTCCGAGCGGCCTGTCGTAAAACTTGGCACAGCGTTTTGGGGGGGGGGGGAGAATCGCGTGCGGGTGCCAGGGCGGCGTGACCCGGCACTCCCGTGATTCTCCCACCTGGCGTGGGGGTCGGAGAATCGCGCCCAATATTCCAAGTGTGGTCTAACCAGGGATTTATAAAGCTGCAGCAAAACCTCGCGACTCTGAAACTCAATCCCCCTGTTAATGAAATCCCTCTGTTAATGAACACACCATAAGCCTTCTTAACAACCCTATCAACCTGGGTTAATACATTAACATCTTAATATATTCGAGTGCCAATGCCTTCCCACTTCACCGAAGGCTTTGCTTCGCCAACTCAGGACCTTTTCCTTAACATGAATCTTATGGAAGCAAATTATAACTGTCCTCGGAGGCTCGTTTGCCATCAGCATGGCCCTGAGCCACTGATGAGTCCTGTCCAGCTCATATCGGGAGGATTCTTCCCCTTTCCTTATCAACTCAACCAGCAGCTTTGCAAAGTACTCAGTAATCCTGGGGCCCTCCACCCCCTCAGGCAGGCCCACGGTCCATAGATTTTGCCTCCTTGACCTGCACCTTAGCTCTGAGCCCTTTTTTAGCCTCTGCCACTCTCTGCAGCTCCTCACCCATCGAGGTGAACTTCTCACTGTGCTGCGACAGAATCCATACGGTACAGAAGTAGACCATTCGGCCCATCGCGTCTGCACCGATCCTCTGAAATAGCTTCCTTGGCCCATTCCCCCAACCTAGCCCCGTAACCCAATTACCCCACCTAACCCACACATCTTTGGACACTTACGGGCAATTTAGCACAGCCAATCCACCTAACCTGCACATCTTTGGAATGTGGGAGGAAACCGGAGCACCCAGAGGAAGCCCACGCAGACCGGGAAGAATTTACAAAAGTCACCCAAGGTCGGAATTGAAGCAGCAGTGCTAACCACTGTGCTACAGTGCTGCCCAGATGAACTGTCAAAAAAGTAATTGGATAAAGATTTGAAGTAGATAAATTTGCAGGGCTATAGGGAGAAAGTGGAACTAATCGGAGTTCTTTCAAAGAGCTGGCACAGGTTTTTAATGGATTGAATGGCCTTCTTCTTGCACTGTCTGATTTTATGAGCAGCCATGCCAAGTTCATACTGCAATTTATGATTGGCTTAACAGTGGAGTATTCCCATTGCGTTAAAAGTCCTCCTATTATATGTAAAGTGCTCTGCCGGTAGCGCATATCCTCAAAGAATACTTTACTCAGAAGTTAGGTTGATCGCTATATGCATGCATACTGAGTGACATATATTAAAACAGATTTCCTGTTGCAAGTCTCGTCATGCCAAGGTATTCTTTGAATTTTGAAACTGCTCAGGGGGGCATTCTGACTTAAAGGTCACTGTTCTTTGAGTTTGCATTGCTGCTGCACTCCATCCTGCCAAAATGGACATGATGCTTTTCCATAGAACTTCCACAGTGCAGAAGGAAGCCATTCGGCCCATCAAGTCTGCACCGACCCTCTGATAGAGCACTCTACCTGGGCCCACTTCTCCGCCCTATCCCTGTAACCCCACCTAACCTGCACATCTTTGGACACTTAGGCGCAATTTAGCATGGCCAATCCACCTAACCTGCACATCTTTGGACACTTAGGCGCAATTTAGCGTGGCCAATCCACCTAACCTGCACATCTTTGGACACTTAGGCGCAATTTAGCATGGCCAATCCACCTAACCTGCACATCTTTGGACACTTAGGCGCAATTTATCGTGGCCAATCCACCTAACCTGCACATCTTTGGACTGTGGGAGGAAACCGGAGCAGCTGGAGAAAACCCACGCAGACACAGGGAGAATGTGCAGACTCCGCACAGACAGTGACCCAAGGTTGGAATCGGACCCGGGTCTCTGGCGCTGTGAGGCAGCAGTGTTAATCACTCTGCCACCGTTCTGCCCCTTTTGTGGATCATTTGGCAGATTCAGCCGTCACAATGGGAGCACATGTCAACAAAGCTCTGTTACTGTGTCTGAGCTGTATCACTGGCTGTCATTCTCTTTGAATGTGACGCCTCCTCACCCCTGGCAGTAGAGGGCCCTCGAGTAATAATTTTGTCATCTTCTGATTTGGCACTTTGCAGCTTTCTGGACACAATATTGATTTAAACAAAATCAGATCACGTGCTCTGTCCTCCAGTTTGATTATTTTCCCTGCCAGTGCCAGTCTGTTTTGTTCTCATGTTTTTGACTTCAGGCAGCCAAAGCGCTGACCTTTTTTCTGCTGTTAACATTTTCTGCTATTGTGCTTTCAGACAGTGTTGCCCTTTGTTCTACTATTAACACATTCTCTGGACCAAAGGGCAAGATTCTCTGGCCTTCCTGTGGCGGTTTCTCAACAGCAGGAGGAGGCCCACCGATGGCAAGCGGCTTGATCTTTTCGCCCCGCCGCTGTCAATGGGATTTCTCATTGAAACCACCCCACACCACTGGAAAATCCGCGGCAGTTGGGACTGGAAGATTCCGCCAGCGTGAAAGTTTTTGGGCTTATTCTTTAATACTAGGGGCGGCAACACTGCTGCCTCCCTACGCCAGGGACCCGGGTTCAATTCCGGCCTCGGGTGACTGTGTGGAGTTTTGCTTTTTCTCCTTGTGTCTGCGTGGGTTTCCTCTGGGTTCTCCGGTTTCCTCCCACAGTCCAAAGATGTGCAGGTTAGGTGGATTGGCTGTGTGAAATTGCTATTAGTATCCAAAAGATTAGGTGGGGTTACTGGGTTACGGGGATAGGGTGGGGCTCTTTCAGAGGGCCGGTGCAGACTCGATGGGCCGAATGGCCTCCTTCTGCACTGTAGGGAGTCTATGAGTCTATCATTCCCACTCCCTTTGGTAACCCATGATATCTTTGTCATTTAATCTCTCCCGATGTCCAAATTATCCCAGAACTATTTTGCTCCATCTGCCCCCCACTCCTTTTTCAAGAGGATAAACCCCATCACATTTACACCTCTCTCCAGTTATGAAGAAGACCCACAAAAACTCGAAACATTCTTTATGCTTCCCTCTCCACAGACCTGCTGAACATTTCCAGCATTTTCTGTTTTTATTTTTTAATATTTTGTCACGCTGCAGGAAAAATCATTGACCATTTCGAACTTGCATTACAACTTTCCAAAGTGTCACTGAGTACATGACAGAGCAGCTTGCAGACCTCACTATTGGCCTTTTAATTTGATACTCAGTATTGACAGGAGCTATAACCTGTTCATGACTTGTGCATGAAATGAATAATCAAAGTGTTGTCTCATTGCAGGGCCAAAGGCCGAAACAATTATTTTTTCCCCTCCTTTCTCCTCAGGATTATGGTATGTGGGAACGTGGAGATAAAACAAACCAGGGAATAGCAGAGCTGAATGCAAGCTCCGTGGGCATGGCCAAGGTAATTAAACACATGTATTGATTTCTAAAATGTCAGTTTGATCATAAACAAGCTTCATTCCATTATAATTACATGTCAGTCAGTCAACTAGCTATGGAAACCTGGGTGGGTTTGAACCATTCACAGATCTTACAGGCCCCCACACACCATCAAGTTATGATGTGGAGATGCCGGCGTTGGACTGGCGTGCGTACAGTAAGATGTCTTACAACACCAGGCTAAAGTCCAACATGTTTGTTTCGAATCACTAGCTTTCGGAGCACTGCTCCTTCCTCAGGTGAATAAAGAGGTAGGTTCCAGAAACATATATACAGACAAAGTCAAAGATGCAAGACGATACTTTGAATGCGAGCATTTGCAGGTAATTAAGTCTTTACAGATCCAGAGAGAGGGGTAACCCCAGGTTAAAGAGGTGTGGATTGTCTTAAGCCAGGACAGTTGTAGGATTTTGCAAGTCCAGGCCAGATGGTGGGGGATGAATGTAATGCAACATGAATCCAAGGTCCTGGTTGAGGCCGTACTCATCTGTGCGGAACTTGGCTGTAAGTTTTTGCTCGGCGATTCTGCATTGTCACGCGTCCTGAAGGCCGCCTTGGAGAACGCTTACCCGAAGATCAGAGACTAAATGCCCTTGACTGCTGAAGTGTTCCCTGACTGGAAGGGAACATTCCTGCCTGGCGATTGTTGTGCGATGTCCGTTCATCCGTTGTCACAGTGTCTGCATGGTCTTGCCAATGTACCACGCTTCGGGACATCCTTTCCTGCAACGTATGAGATAGACAACGTTGGCCGAGTTGCATGAGTATGTACCACGTATCTGATGGGTGGTGTTCTCACGTGTAATGGTGGCACCCATGTCGATGATCTGGCACGTCTTGCAGAGATTGCCATGGCAGGGTTGTATGATGTCGTGGTCGCTGTTCTGAAGACTGTGTAGTTTACTGCAAACAATGGTTTGTTTGAGGTTGCGCGGTTGTTTGAAGGCAAGTAGTGGGGGTGTGGGGATGACCTTGGCATGTTATTCGTCTTCATCAATGATGTGTTGAAGGCTGCAAAGAAGATTTCGTAGTTTCTCCACTCCGGGAAAGTACTGGACGACGAAGGGTACTCTGTCAGTTGTGTCCCGTGTTTGTCTTCTGAGGAGGTCGGTGCATCTTTTTGCTGTTGTGCATTGGAACTGTCGATCGATGAGTCGAGCGCCATATCCCATTCATACGAGGGCATCTTTCAGCGTCTGTAGATGTCTGTTACGCTCCTCTTCATCTGAGCAGATCCCGTGTACACGGAGGGCTTGTCCATAGGGGATGGCTTCTTTAATGTGTTTAGGGTGGAAGCTGGAGAAGTGGAGCATCGTGAGGTTGTCTGTGGGCTTGCGGTAAAGCGAAGTGCTGAGGTGACCGTCCTTGATGGAGATTACTGTGTCCAAAAATGCAACTGATTTTGGAGAGTAGTCCATGGTGAGTCTGTTGGTGGGATGGAACTTATTGATCTCATTGTGTAGTCGTTTCAGTAATTCTTCGCCATGGGTCAAAAGGAAAAAAATGTCATCTATTGGGCAGCACAGTAGCATGGTGGTTAGCATAAATGCTTCACAGCTCCAGGGTCCCAGGTTCGGTTCCCGGCTGGGTCACTGTCTGTGCGGAGTCTGCACGTCCTCCCCCTGTGTGCGTGGGTTTCCTCCGGGTGCTCCGGTTTCCTCCCACAGTCCAAAGATATGCGGGTTAGGTGGATTGGCCATGCTAAATTGCCCGTAGTGTCCTAAAAAAGTAAGGTTAAGGAGGGGGGGGGGTTGTTGGGTTTGAGTAGGGTGATCATTGCTCGGCACAACATCGAGGGCCGAAGGGCCTGTTCTGTGCTCTACTGTTCTATGTTCAAGGGCAGCACGGTAGCATTGTGGATAGCACAATCGCTTCACAGCTCCAGGGTCCCAGGTTCGATTCCGGCTTGGGTCACTGTCTGTGCGGAGTCTGCACATCCTCCCCGTGTGTGCGTGGGTTTCCTCCGGGTGCTCCGGTTTCCTCCCACAGTCCAAAGATGTGCAGGTTAGGTAGATTGGCCATGCTAAATTGCCCTTAGAGTCCAAAATTGCCCTTAATGTTGGGTGAGGTTACTGGGTTATGGGGATAGGGTGGAGGTGTTGACCTTGGGTAGGGTGCTCTTTCCAAGAGCCGGTGCAGACCCGATGGGCTGAATGGCCTCCTTCTGCACTGTAAATTCTATGAGTTCTATGATGTTCTATGTATCTGGTGTATAACGTCGGTTGAAGGTCCTCTGCGGTGAGGAGGTCTTGTTCAAACTTATGCATGAAGATGTTGGCATATTGAGGTGAAAATTTGGTCCTCATGGCTGTTCCGTGTGTCTGGATGAAGAGCTTGTTGTCGAAGGTGAAGACGTTGTGATCCAGAACAAAGCAGATGAGTTGCAGAATTGCGTCTGGAGATTGGCAGTTGTCGGTGTTGAGTACTGAGGCTGTTGCAGCAATACCGTCATCATGGGGGATGCTGGTATAGAGTGGCGAGATGTCCATTGTGACGAGGAATGTTCCTGGTTCAACTGGTCCATGGGTGCTGAGTTTCTGTAGGAAGTCCATCGTGTCGCGACAGAAGCTGGGTGTACCTTGTACGATGGGTTTCAAGATGCCCTCGATGTAGCCAGAGAGGTTCTCACACAGGTCCCATTGCTTGATACGATAAGACGACCTAGTGTGTTACCCCTCTCTCTGGAGCTGTAAAGACTTAATTACCTGCAAATGCTTGCATTCAAAGTATCATCTTGCATCTTTGACTTTGTCGATATATATGTTTCTGGAATCTATTCTTCATTCACCTGAGGAAGGAGCAGTGCTCCGAAAGCTAGTAATTTTAAACAAACGTGTTGGCCTTTAACCTGGTGTTGTAAGACTTCTTACCATCATGTTAGACAGTCTAAAATTATTTAATATTGGGCTCTTGTGGTGGTCCGAGGAACTGTCAATGATTTTTACCAATAATTGCCCTCAAACCAGTGTCATTGGGTTCACATTGGTGTTATCATGTCATAACAAAAAACAGGTGTTACTCCAGCTCCCCCGGAAACGTTGTCTGTTTTCATTGAGAAATTATTTAGCGTAGATTGTGCTGCTCCAGACGAACTATGTAACCTCAAAAATTCCTCCCAAAACGGGGTCAACTAATATGCCGAGTATAACAGTATAGGGGCGGTTAGTCATCATTTTGAAATGTTGCTAGCATTCAAGGCACCATGGCCATGTCTTAAATTCCTGTGCCCCTTCGCAACACAGCCCTAACGCCTACTTGATCCAGTTGTAAGATAAGTAAAACATGCATTTGTGAAAAGGAAAAGCCAGTTCAAAATTTTTTCGAATCCCAGTCAAGATCAGTAGTACCGGAGTTCCATTTCAGGTTATACAAGACCAATTTGGACAAGGTTTTCTGGTAGCATTCATGTCTAGGTTTTACTGGCATGTAGTAGCTGCATGTACGGCAGGTACATACAAAAAAGGAATCTTGTACTCCAGGACGATTTATATGCCACAATTTACGGTATGTCTCCACCAGACCTAACCTGCTTCGATGTATTTGTAGATTCCTGTTCTCAAAACATGGGGCCACATATGGGCATGCTATTGCACAAAGATATGATGGAATATTTGCCGATCATTTTCCTGTACTGCATCAGCTGCTAAGAATATGTTTCTCATGTGAGGAGGAATATGAGAACCTTCTTAAACCTATCGTGAAGACCTCTTATTTATTGTGCGGTCACGTCCAGAAATACTACAATGACTCAAGTTATAATGCATCTTGTTTCACCACCTGTTCTCCTGAGATCTATTTAAAGAATATGTCATGCGACCCTGTGACACACATTTGTATTTTCCTATTTGGACAGCTCCACAGTAAGGAAGCCAGGAGTGAGCTATGGGATAACCGGGATGAAAGCTGTTGTCAGACTGGCTACCAGTGATTTCTCAGCCAGAGCCAAGATTTCCTAGCTTCACATCCGACTTTGTGCGTAGGCTTGTGTGAAGAGCCAGCCTCAGTCAGGACGTTTAACGGCAGCTGTACAAACCCTTAGTGAGACACATAAGATGTAGGAGCAGAAATAGGCCATTCGGCCCATCGAGCCTGCTGCACCGTTCATGAGTCATCTGATCTGATAATCTTCAACTCCACTTGCCCGCCCTTATCCCTATAACCCTTCATTCCCTGACTGATTAAAAATCTGTCTATCTGTTGAACATACTTAATGACCCAGCCTCTTTGGCTCTCTGTGACACCCAGGCTCATTCCCCTGCCCTATCCCCATAGCCCCACCTAACCTGCACCACTTTGGACACAAAGGGGCAATTTATCCTGGCCAATCCACCTAACCTGCACATCTTTAGACTGTGGGAGGAAACCGGAGCACCTGGAGGAAATTTATGTAGACACGGAGCGAAGGTGCCAACACCACGTGGACAGTCACCAAGGCCGGAATTGAACTCTGATCCTGGTGCTGCCGCTGTGCTAACCGCTGTGCCACCGTGCCATCTCATTTCTGGGATGAGGGGTTTATCTTATGATAAAAGATTGAACAGGTTGGGCTTGTATCCATTGGTGTTTAGGAGAATGAGAGGTGATCTTCTTGAAACATATCGGATATTGAGGGAATTTGACAGAGTGGGAAGCGAGAGGATGTTTCCTCTTGTGGGAGAGACTAGAACCAGGTGACAGAGTTTAAGAAAAATAATTTCCCATTTTAAGATGAAGATGAGGAGAAATTCTTTCTCTGAGAGTCATTAGTCCGTGGAATTCTCTTACCCAGAGAGTAGTGGAGGTTGGGTCATTGAATTTATTCAAGGCTGAGTTTAGTAGATTATTAATAGATGAGGGAGTCACAGGTTAATGGGGAACAGGCAGAAAAGTAGGGCTGATGCCACAATCAGGTCAGGCATGATCTCATTGAATGGCGGAGCAGTCTCGAGGGGCCGAATGGCCCACTCCGGCTTTTAAATCCTACGTTCCTAAGTTCCTCGCTGACCATTCCCTGGAGTATTAACAGGCTTGTTAGTCCAAGTTGACCAACTCCCAAATGGTAGACTACCATTATGAGAGAGAGACGTCATCAATCATTTTCATCCGTTAAGAATTCTGTATTGATAAACTTTTGAGAATTTGCAACGATACAATTGTTCATATACTGAGAATTTCTGAAATAGAAACCAAAGAGAAAATGCTGGAAAATTTCAGCAGGTCTGGCAGCATCTGTAGGGAGAGAAAAGAGCTAATGTTTCGAGTCCGATGACTCTTTGTCAAAGATCCTTTGTCTTAAATAGAAATGTTGATTTATTAGATCTAAAGCACCCATTCAAACAGTCTGAGGCAGGGGGAGGGGTTTGCCAGAATAGAGGGGCAAGAACCATGGGTATGTCATTTTGCATGGCCGGCTGGCATGGACTTCTGTTGCCATCCTGCCCCCGATACATTTTGCCGATAGTGACTTCAAGAGTAGAGTTGGCATCTGCTTGGAAACGAGGATAATCTAATTGAGGCCTTAGAACCTTTGGGCCCCGTAACTAAGGAAGGATGTGCTGGCCTTGGAGCGGGTCCCGAGGACGTTCACAAGAATGATCAACAGAATGAAGGGCTTGTCGTTTGAGGAGCGGTTCAGGACTCTGGGTCTGTACTTGTTGGAGTTTAGAAGGATAAGGGGAACTCATTGAAACATACAGAATACTGAGAGGCCTGGATAGAGTGGACGTGGAGAGGATGCTTCCGCTAGTAGGAGAGACGAGAACCTGTGGGCACAATCTCAGACTAAAGGGATTTTACAACTGGGATGAGGAGGAATCTCTTCAGCCAGAGGGTGGTGAATCTGTGGAACTCATGTAGAGGTCAAATCGCTGAGTGTCTTTGAGACAGATATAGATAGGTTCCTCATTAATAAGGGGATCAGAGGTTATGGGGAGAAGGTAGGAGACTGGGGATGAGAAACAAATGAGACATGATTAAATTTTAAAGGGAGCAGCAATTTACAATACATGAGAAAAAGGTGCTGATTGATTGGCAAGTTAGCTCTGATTGGTTGTGGCGTTGCCATGGAGAATGCACCATCGAACTATTGTCACCAGGTTTTTGTTTAATTCAAAAATGGCGCAGTGCCTGGACATGTCTCTTTTGTCTGCAGAGCATAAGTCCCTGCTAATGGCTCGTTTCTATTGTTTAGCCCTTTTAAATTTCGATTTGGGTGGCCTCGCACACCGGTAACTAAAAGGAGCTGATTTCTGCAAAGCTTGCTGAGGGACTATTCAATTGCTGCATGGTTGTGTGGTTCACAGGAAACATTGTTTTCTACATTTGAGAGGTTTAGATAGAGTAGCTAGAGAAAAGTTATTCCCACTAGAAGTGAGTGGGCCGATAACCAGAGGTCGTATGGAGTCAAAATCAGTTAAAAGAAATTACATGTGGAGAAAATTTTGCTTTAGAGGGTTGTCAGGATCTAGTCAGTTTAATTTGATTTGATTTATTGTCACTTATACCGAAGTGCAGTGAAAAGTATTTTTCTGTGGCCGAGGGAACATACACAGTACGTATATAGTAGACAAAATAATAATCGACAGAGAACATAGACAAATGGTTATCAACAAATAGTGATTTGTTACAGTGCAGAACAAGGGACCAAACAAAGCAAATACATGAGCAAGAGCAGCATAGGGCGTCATGAATAGTGTTCTTACAAGGAACAGATCAGTCCGAGGGGGAGTCATTGAGGAGTCTTGCAGCTGTGGGGAAGAAGCAGTTCCCATGTCTGGATGTGCGAGTCTTCAGACTTCTGTACCTTCAGCCTGATGGAAGGGTCTGGAAGAGGGCAATGCCTGGGTGGGAAGGGTCTCTGATAATGCTGTCTATCTTCCTGAGGCAGCGGGAGGTGTAGACAGAATCAATGTGGGGGTGGCAAGCTTGTGTGATGGGTTGGGCTGAGTTCATCACACTCTACAGTTTCTTGTGATCTTGGGACGAGCAGTTGCCATACCAGACTCTGATGCAGCTGGATAGGATGCTCTCAATGGCACATCTGCAGAAGTTTGTGAGAGTCGATGCAGACATGCCGAATTTCTTTAGCTTCCATCTTTTCACCTGAAAAGAAAAAGTGGAAGTTAATTCCATTCATAGTTTTCAAAGGGAGTGTGACTGAAGAATGAAACATTCATAGGGTTGCGGATGAAAGGTGATTGCTTTGGGACTAAGCAACACTGTTCTGGTTTAGCACACTGGGCTAAATCGCTGGCTTTAAAAAGCAGACCAAGGCAGGCCAGCAGCACGGTTCAATTCCCGTACTAGCCTCCCCGAACAGGTGCCGGAATATGGCGACTAAGGGCTTTTCACAGTAACTTAATTGAAGCCTACTCATGACAATAAGCGATTTTCATTCTATTTCACTTTAATTTCTTTCATTGAGCCAGCACAGATATGAAGAGTCGAATGGTCTCCTTCTGTGCTGTAAGTGGCAATGTTGCAATACATACAACTCCTGACAGGTATAAGTGAGCTACATTGTTAAACGGATTCCGTAAGCACTGTTTTATTACAGCACAGAAAAGGTGGCATGGTGGCACAGTGGTTAGCACTGCTGCCTCACAGCTCCAGCGTCCTGGGTTCAAATCTGGCCTCGGGTGACTATCTGTGTGGAGTTTGCACTTTCTCCCTGTGTCTACGTGGGTATCCTCCGAGTGCTCTGCTTTCTGCGTAAGATAGTCCAAGGATGTGCAGGTCAGGTGGATTGGCTATGCTAAATTTTCCCTTAGTGTCCAAAGGTTAGGTAGGGTTACTGGGCTGAAGTAGGGTGTTCTTTCAAGGGCTGGTGTAGACTCGATGGACTGAGTGGCCTCTTTCTGTGATTTCTTTCATTTCTGACCATCGCATCTGTGCTGGTCAAAAACAAAAAGTGTTCGAATCCCATTTTTGGAGAAATGATAGAAGTAGCTATCAGATAAAACACATTGCACAGCACCAAATATAAAATAAACTCATTCAAACATGCAAAGGAATTCTGCGCCAGCAGCATTTTCCATTCCCTCCAAAGTCAATTAAGTATTGATTGACTCGTTGAATTTTATGGCCCCGGGTCCCTATCGCATTAGGGCTGCAACATTCCACCAGAGAATTTTGCTACAAAGAACAAAGAAAAGTACATCACAGGAACAGGCCCTTCAGCCCTCCAAGCCTGTGCCGACCATGCTACCCGTCGAAACTAGAGTCTTCTACACTTCCTGGGTCTCTATCCCTCTATTCCCATCCTATTCATGTATTTGTCAAGATGCCCCTTAAATGTCACTATCATCCCTGCTTTCACCACCTCCTCCGGCAGAAAGTTCCAGGCACCCACTACCCTCTGTGTAAAAAAACTTGCCTCGTACATCTCCTCTAAACCTTGCCCCTCACACCTTAAACCTATACCCCCTAGTAATTGACCCCTCTACACTGGGAAAAAGCCTCTGACTATCCACTCTGTCTGTGCCCTCATAATTTTGTAGACCTCTATCAGGTCGCCCCTCAACGTCCGTCGTTCCAGTGAGAACAAACCGAGTTTATTCAACCGCTCCACATAGCTAATGCCCCCCATACCAGGCAACATCCTGGTAAATCTCTTCTGCACCCTCTCTAAAGCCTCCACATCCTTCTGGCAGTGTGGCGACCAGAATTGAACACAAAACTCCCAAGTGTGACCTAACTACGGTTCTATACAGCTGCAACATGACTTGCCAATTCTTACACTCAATGCCCCAGCCAATGAAGGCAAGCATCAAATTGTCCCATTGGGCAGACACAGCATGGGTTCATAAAAGGCAGGTCGTGCCTAACAAATTTAGTGGAATTTTTTGAGGCCATTACCAGAGCAGTAGATAACGGGGAGCCAATGGATGTGATATATCTGGATTTCCAGAAAGCCTTTGACAAGGTGCCACACAAAAGGTTGCTGCATAAGATAAAGTTGCATGGCATTAAGGGTAAAGTAGTAGCATGGATAGAGGATTGGTTAATTAATAGAAAGCAAAGAGTGGGGATTAATGGGTGTTTCTCTGGTTGGCAATCAGTAGCTAGTGGTGTCCCTCAGGGATCCGTGTTGGGCCCACAATTGTTCACAATTTACATAGATGATTTGGAGTTGGGGACCAAGGGCAATGTGTCCAAGTTTGCAGATGACACTAAGATGAGTGGTAAAGCGAAAAGTGCAGAGGATACTGGAAGTCTGCAGAGGGATTTGGATAGGTTAAGTGAATGGGCTAGGGTCTGGCAGATGGAATACAATGTTGACAAATGTGAGGTTATCCATTTTGGTAGGAATAACAGCAAACGGGATTATTATTTAAACGATAAAATATTAAAGCATGCTGCTGTGCAGGGAGACCTGGGTGTGCTAGTGCATGAGTCACAGAAAGTTGGTTTACAGGTGCAACAGGTGATTAAGAAGGCAAATGGAATTTTGTCCTTCATTGCTAGAGGGATGGAGTTTAAGACTAGGAAGGTTATGTTGCAATTGTATAAGGTGTTAGTGAGGCCACACCTGGAGTATTGTGTTCAGTTTTGGTCTCCTTACTTGAGAAAGGACGTACTGGCACTGGAGGGTGTGCAGAGGAGATTCACTAGGTTAATCCCAGAGCTGAAGGGGTTGGATTATGAGGAAAGGTTGAGTAGACTGGGACTGTACTCGTTGGAATTTAGAAGGATGAGGGGGGAATCTTATAGAAACATTTAAAATTATGAAGGGAATAGATAGGATAGATGAAAGGAGGTTGTTTCCACTGGCGGGTGAAAGCAGAACTAAGAGGCATAGCCTCAAAATAAGGGGAAGTAGATTTGGGACTGAGTTTAGGAGGAACTTCTTCACCCAAAGGGTCGTGAATCTATGGAATTCCTTGCCCAGTGAAGCAGTTGAGGCTCCTTCATTAAATGTTTTTAAGGTAAAGATAGATAGTTTTTTGAAGAATAAAGGGATTAAGGGTTATGGTGTTCGGGCCGGAAACTGCAGCTGAGTCCACAAAAGATCAGCCATGATCTCATTGAATGGCAGAGCAGGCTCGAGGGGCCAGATGGCCTACTCCTGCTCCTAGTTCTTATGTTCTTATGCTGTATACCTTCTTGACTACCTTCTCCACCTGCGTTGTCCCTTTCAGTGACCTGTGTACCTGTACACCTAGATCTCTCTGACTGTCAATACTCTTGAGGGCTCTACCATTCACTGTATATTCCCTACCTGCATTAGACCTTCGAAAATGCATTACCTTCCATAGCTAAATAAGTGAAACAAAAATTCTCTCATTGCCAGTTAGAGATAACTGCTGTGAAATCAACCTCTACTGCCTGGATACACATTGCTCAAGAAAAGCCTCCTTTATTTATTAATATTGATTAATTCCAACAATCAGACAATTTATCTGTCCACATTGGTTTTATTTGCCCTAATTATTATTGAGTCTGTGGCCGGATTTACCATTGCAAGTCCACCTCTCTGCCGCTGCTAGCAAGGATGGAGAATTTGGCTGCGCCGTTTACAGGTGGCAGGATTCTGTGCGCCCGCTGCTGTCAATGGTAATTCCCTTTGAAGCCACTCTCCACTGCCGGGAAACCCACCCGGGCAGGGGTGCACTGACCACTGGTTCAGAGAATCCCACCGCTAGCAAACGGTGGAGAATTCTGGGCTGAATCTCCATTCCCTCTTCACTTTCACTTTTCCTCCTTCCCAGAATATGACCGACTTCCTGAGAGTGAATACCATTCTTTTTCCAATGGGCAACAAAATTCCAGCCTTGCCAACGAATCCCATTCCCCAAAAAATGAATGAAAAAGGAAATTCTGCTGAGTAGAGACAAATGAATATTGTGGACTTCAGTCTGACTCGGTCTCTCAGACATCACGAGCAGTTTAATGAGGCTGTTTATTCCATTGACCATTCCCTTGTCATCCCATCAACTCTTAAAGCTGTGCCATTGTCAGTGTAATGATTTACATGTGCAACAACGCAGACTTGGTGTATCAACAGCTTTCACTGTGGTTACTAATGGATTCACTTCTATAAAATTATATTGGACATATTGCACAGTAGTTACTGTTATCAAACAAAGTTATGTCATAGAATCATAGAATTTGCCGTGCAAAAGGAGGCCATTCAGCTCATCGAGTCTGCACTGGTCCTTGGAAAGAGCACTCTAATTATGCCCACACCCCCACCCTATCCCAGTAACCCCACCTATCCTTATTTGGACACCCTGGGCGGCATTCTCCCCTACCCGGCGTGACGGAGGGTGCCGGCGTAGGGGAGTGGCGCCAACCACTCAGGGGTCGCGCCTCCTCCAAAGGTGGGGAATTCTCCCCACCTTTGGGGGCCAGCCCCGCGCCGGAGCAGTTTGCACCGGTAGACTGGCGCAAACACCCGGCGCAGTCGGAAGCGGGGCTGGCCGAAAGGCTTTCGGCGGCCGGCGCATGCGCCGGCAGTGACGTCAGCGGCAGCTGGCCGCTGACGTCACTGCCGGCGCATGCGCGATGCGGGGTTCTCCTCCGCGTCCGCCATGGCGGAGGCCGTGGCGGCGCGGAAGGAGAAAGAGTGCCCCCACGGCACTGCCCCGCGGAGTGAGCGGGGGGCCCCGATCGCGGGCCAGGCCTCCGTGGGGGCAACCCCCCGGGTCCGATTGCCCCCCGCCCCCCCCAGGACCCCGGGGGCCCGCTCGCGCCGCTGAGTCCGCCGTTTCTGAGGTGGTGTACACCTCGGCGGCGGGAGAAGGCCTCCCAGCGGCGGGACTTCGGCCCATCCGGGCCGGAGATTTAAAGGTGAGTTTTTAAAAAATGAAATCCCGCCGGCGCCAGCTGTTTTCACAGGCTGCCGGCGGGATTTGCACAACGCCGGTTTTTTACCGGCGGGAGAATTAGGAGACCTGCGGGAGCGGAAATCACGCCGCTTCCCGCCAATTCTCCGACCCTGCGTGGGGTCGGAGAATCCCGCCCCATACGTGTGATGAATGTAGGAATGTCAGTTGTATTGTATTATATGTTATTTGGTGCAGTAAGGGTTAAATGCCTGGGTTAGTGTGTGCCTGCTGTAGTAATATCTTTAAAAATCCTGGTTTGAGAGACAGCCAGGCATTTTGGCTTCAGAGGTGCAATTAAAGCATCGTAAAAATGAAATTATCGTTCATTCCAACCATGAATATTGTTTAACTGAATTGGGCAAATGGAATTTTGTTTTATAAAGAAGGTTCCCTGGGAGTAGATAATTAGAGACATTGCATTTAGCTTCAGTAAAGTAATGTAGTTAAGGGGAGGAGCCAGAGATTGAAGGAGTCAGGTGTTGAATTTCAGTTTTGGAGTTCAATTTAGATTGGGGATGTAACCTGCACAGTCGACAAGGGGGCGCCAGTCGATGTGGTATATTTGGACTTTCAGAAAGCGTTTGACAAAGTCCCGCGTAAGAGATTATTGTGCAAAATTAAAGCGCATGGGATTGGGGGAAATGTATTGAGGTGGATAGAAAACTGGTTGGCAGAGAGGAAACAAAGATTAGGGATAAATGGGTCCTTTTCAAATTGGCAGGCAGTAACTAGCGGGGTACCACCGGGATCGGTGCTGGGACCCCAGCTATTCACAATATATATTAATGATTTGGATGAGGGAACAAAATGTAACATCTCAAAGTTTGCAGATGATACCAAATTAGGTGGGAGGGTGAATTGTGACGAGGATGCAGGGATCCGACAGCAAGATCTGGACAGGTTGGGCGAGTGGGCAAACCAATGGCAGATGCAGTATAATTTGGATAAGTGTGAGGTTATTCATTTCGGAAGCAAAAACTAGAATGCAGATTACTACCTGAATGGTTGTAAATTGGGAGAGGAGATTGTGCAGCGGGACCTGGGTGTCCTTGTGCACCATTCACTGAAGGTAAGCATGAAGGTGCAGCAGGCGGTCAAGAAGGCTAATGGTATGTTGGCCTTCATTGCAAGAAGTTTCGAGTATAGAAGCAGGGATGTGTTGCTGCAATTGTACAGGGCCTTGGTGAGGCCACACTTGGACTATTGTGTACAGTTCGGGGCTGGTTTAGCACAGGGCTAAAGAGCTGTCTTTTAAAGCAGACCAAGACAGGCCAGCAGCACGGTTCAATTCCCGTACCAGTCTCCCCGAACAGGCGCCGGAATGTGGCGACTAGGGGCTTTTCACAGTAACTTCATTTGAAGCATACTTGTGACAATAAATGATTTTTATTTTTGATTTCAGTTTTGGTCTCCTTCTCTGAGATAGGATGTTCTTGCTCTCGAGGGAGTGCAGCGAAGGTTTACCAGACTGATTCCAGGGATGGCGGGACTGTCATATGAGGAGAGATTGACTAGGTTGGGATTGTTCTCGCTGGAATTCAGAAGAATGAGGGGGGATCTTATAGAGACTTATAAAATTCTAACAGGACTCCTCCTGCTCCTATATTCTATAGTATCTAGGTAAATAGACAAGCAGCTTTTTGCCAAATCCTGGGAAATTAAACAGTTGTTTGACACAGACCAGAATCTGCAAGCTGGTTCCTGAAGGATTTCTCTCTTTCTCTCCAATCAGTCTTTTTTTTTAAATTTCGAGCACCCAATTCATTTTTTCCAACTAATGGGCAATTTTGCATGATCAATCCACCTACCCTGCACATATTTGGGTTGTGGGGGCCCAGAGCCGGGATCGAACCTGGGATCTCGACCCCGTGAGACTGCAGTGCTAACCACTGCGCCGCTGTGCTGCCCTCCAATCAGACTTTTAAAGGGAACTCTATTCAAGTGTAGATTTAGTAACCCTGTGCTGCAAACAGTATTAAAAAGTGGATTTTGACCTGAGATGGGTTTTGTTTGAGTGGAGATAAACAGATTGCATTTAGGAGTGTTTCATTTCATTGTGAAGCATTGTTTAACTTGGAATTGTAAGCTATTTCTTCAAGATGTTGAAGTTATTTTAATCCTGTGTCCATAATGAAGTTTGTATTAATATACCATATCCCTATTTCTTTGTGCAATCTTTCTTGGAACAAAATATGCATTCCTCATAGTCTTAAAATAATATATTGGGGTTTCTGTGCAATATCCTCATAACTTTTGGGGCCTGGTCCAGGATAATAATATATTCTTATTTCTGGAACTTTCCAGAGTGGGAAGGCCCTGGTAACAAGTGAACTTACAACCATGTTGTAATTTATGACGCTTCATTCAGGCTGGGCTACAAGGTTTAGACAGATTCCTGCCAGTGTTCCAACTGGACCTGGCCAGAGCCCATTGGTATATGGCTGGGATGATGCTGTTACCAATATTTCCTGGTTAGGCTCGAAAGGATGGAAGCATCCTTTTATCCAGTGATGTTTAGTGGCAGTTTGGGAACTCTCGACATGTGAGGTTCCCACATCACCGGCTCAGTAAGGGCCCAGTTCAAGAGGGGTGTGTATGCCCAAAGAAACAAAATACACAAGACTCCAGGTGGGTGTAAGCACAGCTGCCAATCGAGAGAAGTGGCTCGGGTTACAAAGGCTGGCAGATTTTCCTTTGCAAAGAGGCCCATTGGGGGTGACCTGTCTCTCTGAAGGGTTTAGGGGTCCTGCAGCTGCAGGGAAACCTGGACAACCTGTTTCTTTGCTGCACGGATCAAACTGACACTGAAGATTCCCCAGAATGGCACTAGTGTGGGATTCTTCTTATTAATAATAATCATTTGTCCTAGTGCGGTGGCACTGCTGCCCCACAGCGCCCGGGACCGGGTTCAATTCCGACCTTGGTGGCTGTCCGTGTGGAGTTTGCACATTTTCCCGGTGTCTGTGTGGGCTTCCTCTGGATGCTCCAGTTTCTTCCCACAATCGAAAGACATGCAGGTTAGGTGGATTGGCCATGCTACTTTGCCCCTTAGTGTCTAAAGATGTGTAGGTTAGGTTACGGGGTTGCGAGAATGGGCTGGGGTAGTGGGCTTGGGTGGAGTCCTCCTTCAGAGTTTCGGTGCAGACTCGATGGGCTGAATGGCCACTTTCTGCAGTGTAAAGAGTCTATGGTTCTGTGGAACCAACCGTCTACCTCCTCAAGTTATTCTATGTGTTTGAATTGTCTCAATCCTATTTCAGCAAATATCTGACCCATTGTTCAACAAGCAATACCTCTGTCAACATTCAGCACTTCAATTGAATGTAATTATTGGGATAGTATTCTAACTACTTATTCCTTGTTGCTGCAGGCAGCACTGGAAGCAATCGATGAGCTGGATTTATTTGGTGCCCGGGGAGGCCCCAAGTCAGTTATTCATGTTCTTCCTGATGAAGTTCAGCATTGCCAGGTAAACGAGAGAGAGTGACATGGGAACGGTTTTTTTTAGAGAACTGTCATTTAATGATCAGTCCAAGCATGATTGGTGGATTTTAATTGATTCACCTTGTTTTCTTTTTGTTCCAGTCCATTCTTCTTTCTATGCTACCAAGAGCTTCAACATCTAAAGAGATTGATGCCGGACTTCTGTCCATTATTTCCTACCCGGCTTTTGCTGTGGAGGATATGGACCTTGTCAATGTGACAAAGAACGAAATAATTACAAAATTGCAGGTAATTTTTAAAAAACCAAATAGTTATGCTATCTGAAGCTGTGCAATAAGATGACCTTACAAGAGCTCTTCCTCTTCCTGTTATGCTAGTATTCCCTCTTGCTGAAGCCTTTCGGACCAATCTTTAACTGAGACAGATAGTGGAGTAGGTAAGGGAGTGTCTGCAGATGTTGTTTATATGAAGTTCCAGAAGCTATTTGACAAGATTCCACAAAAGAGGTAGTTAACAAAAATGAAAGCACTTAAACTTGGAGATCTGTTTAGTTAGTGAACTGCAAAGGAGATGGGAGGCAGAGTTGTGATAGAATCCCTACAGTGCAGAAGGAGACCATTCAGCTCATCCAATCTGCACTGAACAGTCAAAAGACCACGCTACCCAGGCCCAATCCCCCACTCTATCCCTGTAATTCCACCCAACCTTTGGGCACTAAGGGGCAATTTAGCATGGCCAATCCACCCATGATTGTCCATGCTAAATTGCCCCAGTGTACAAAGATGTGCAGGTTTGGTGCGGTTACTGGATTAAGGAGATAGCGTGGGGGAGTGACTAACATAGGGTGCTTTTTCAGAGGGTCGGTGCAGACTCGATGGGCTGAGTGGCCTCCTTCTGCACTGTAAGGATTCTATTGTAAGGTCCAAAAATACAATTAAAAAGGCTAATGGAATGTTGACCTTTGTCTTGAATACAAAGGGGGTCAATGTCTTGTTACAGTTGTAATTATCTCCGGTTAGACCATATCAGCAGTAACTGGATTCATTTCTGGGCACTAACCTTAGGAAGGATAAACTCCTGGAGGGGACGCAGCACAGATGCATTAGAATGATATTGCAGCTGAAAGGATTCAATTCTGAGAGCTGGTTGCAAAGTTTGAGCTGTTATTTTCTTCGGTTTTGAAGATTTAATAGTGACCTAATTGTCCTGTGTACCTGTCCTATTTCTTCTACAGTGGGTAGGGAGCAGAATAGAGCCCTGCTGCTCAGAGGTAATGTCAGGAAACACTTATTCACACAAAGGATAATGCAAACCAAGAACACTCTCTCCCAAAATGCAGTTGAGGCTGTGGGTTAACAGAAAATCTCAGAACTGAGATTGATCAATTTTGGCTGGTGATGAATGTTTGTGTTGTAGTAATTTTTTTAAATCCTGGTTTGAAAGAAAGACGGACACCTTGGCTGCAGAAGGAGCAATTAAGATGTCATAAATGTGATATCATCATTCTTTCACTCCAGGTGTATGTTTGCAAGGAGAGGCCTAATGGGTTTTTCTTATGATTTCTGGGAAGCAGTTAATTGGAGACATTGGGTCCAGTTCAGTGGATTTGAGACTAAGTCGGCTTTTGGTCACGTTTGGCGGGGTAATTCTTGGCAGCTGCAGCTCCAACAACACTTTGCCTTTTTTATGGGCCTCGGGAGTTTCTCCCCACTGAGACAGCACTTTGAGAGATTTCCTGCTGGCAAGCTGATCTCACCAGTGCGAACGGCTGTTCGCAGATTGGGATGCCATTTTGATTGGCAGCTCCGATCTTTCTCCCCCCCCCCCCCCCCCCCCCCCCCCCCTTTAGCCCCCCTCCCCAACATTGTTGAGGCCCCTGGGAACCCTCCTCACTCCCCTCCAACTGGCAAGGCCCCCCGGATCCAAACCCTGGTAGTGTCAACCTGCCATTTGGGCACACTTGCATTGCCAGCCTAGAACCATGGCAGTGCCCCGTCACCCTGGCAGTGCCCCGTCATCCTGGCAGTGCCCCATCATCCTGGCAGTGCCCCGTCACCCTGGCAGTGCCCCGTCACCCTGGCAGTGCCCCGTCACCCTGGCAGTGCCCCGTCACCCTGGCAGTGCCCCGTCATCCTGGCAGTTGTACATGGGCACCCTGACTGTGCCTGGTTGGCACTGCCAAGGTGCCAGGCTGCCAGTGCCCAAGTGCCAGGGGGAGCGCCAGGGTACCATCCCTCCCTGTCCCAAACCATCGAGAGTCCCTAATACCTTGCAAACCCCCCCGAGGTGCCATTACTTCTGTCTACCTTTGTGTGCACCAGTATTAAAAAGCTCCTTGGTGAGGTCTCACAGGCACAACCGTTGATTCCAGGCGCCAGATGAATCCAGCATCTGGGTAGTTAAATGAACCATTAGATTTATTTAAATATGCAGATCTGGATCGCACACAGAAAGGAGACCAAGGCTTTCAGGGCCCCTGCTCTTCCCTGACCCAATCAAAAGTAGATGCCTAATTTCCTGGACCATTTGACAGACTGCGGGGTCACTGTTATAAGGCGACAGGTGATATGCTCTGCCCATTCGTACCTGAAAACTGGGGCCTACATAAATAATTGGACACAGGTTTTTCTTACTATCGACAGGTGCCTGCCAAGGGCAGACAGATCCTGTACCAATCCCTTCAGGACCCTATTCAAGATTGCAGTTATCAGGCACCAGATTGCTAAGTGACCCCTGACCAGTAGCAGGCAGCTCCCCATTGAGCAGGTTGTGGTCAGAGGGAGTGATGTTGGTGGGTATTAGGTAGGTGCATTTCAAATTAGCACCATTTGACCCTTCATTGGCTCAATGGAAGCTTGGAAATACTTCATTCCCAATGAGCAGTGTGTGTGTGTGATCTTGGACAGTGAAAGTTTATGGGCTCGTCAACCCTGGGAGTGTATCATATCAGAGGTAGACATCCAAATCCAAATGGTTATGGACAGCAGAGATGCAGTAAAAAGGGAAATTCTCTTTCTGACACAGAGCCCAATTGGAGTTCTACTCCAATATGTTAACTTAACCTGTGAAACTCGGGTGATAATCGCCTTGCCCCTTGCCAGTTGGCACCAGCCTATCTATTCGAGCTTTGTCTTGCAATTGGGGTGATTTATCTGGGGACTGCACAATGAAACGTGCAAAGAACAGGTTTATCACTCCATTACATTGAGCACAGGGCTATGTTTCCCCCAGTGTGTTGAGACTGCCTTTGCTGAGCTGGAGGTGGTGGGGGGAATGTGACCATATTCTGGTATTGTGCTGTCCAAATGTGACATACCGGAGCTTTCTTTCAGACAGTTTAATTTATTTCTGTTGTACAGGGGCGGTATGGTTGCTGTCGATTTTTGAGAGATGGTTACAAAACTCCAAGAGAGGTAAATAGAGTTTACATTCTTGCCTGAAGATTGATAAAACAGGTGCACATTCGGCCAGAATGGAACATTGGCTGTAATCAGAGCTTTGATAATTCATTTTTGACCTTTTTAACATTAGGTCTGTGGTGGTAATTATATTCTTTATAAGTACAGTATGATTTTTGAGCATTGACAGAAGGATTAGTGCCTACATATGTTTTGTATGAATAGCCTTTTGATAACACTCTGCCAATCTCGTCTGGCTCTGAAGTTGTCCCAAAACGTATAACCAATGAATAATCATCGGCATTCTGCTCAACTTTTTAACTACATACTCAACTACATACATTTTTAAAAATGATTCAAGCTCATTTGCATTTTTTTATATTTGAAAATGTATTTTGATAAAAGCTTCTTTCTTAATACAAATGTGTCTCTTTTTTCTGTGATGCTGCAAACCATTCCTGATCTCAAATTTATTATTAGAAAACGATTGCATTGCAATGTTACCTGTTATTTTTTTTTAAGTTTCTGTATTACAATCGCAATCTTCTGTTTTTAGGATCCTAGCAGATTGCATTATGACTCCGCTGAACTTCAGTTGTTTGAAAATATTGAATGTGAATGGCCTGTATTCTGGACCTACCTCCTCATTGATGGAGTATTCAGAGAAGACAAGATGCAGGTAGGATATTGGCTGCATCATAGGCTAGACAGAGAGAGAAGTGTTTGATTCATTGGTTATAGAGAGAACACAATGTTTAATTCATTGGTTATACAGGGAGAGCAATGTTTGGTTCATTGGTTATAGAGAGAGGGAACTGTTTGAATCATTGGTTATAGAGAGAGCAATGTTTGAATCATTGGTTATAGAGAGCAATGTTTGAGTCATTGGTTATAGAGAGAGAAATGTTTGAGTCATTGGTTATAGAGAGAGCAATGTTTGAATAATTGGTTATAGAGAGAGAAATGTTTAGTTCATTGGTTAAAGAGAGGGAGCAATGTTTGATTTGTTTGTTATAGAGAGAGCAATGTTTGAATCATTGGTTATAGAGAGAGAGCAGTGTTTGATTCATTGGTTAGAGAGAGAAAGCAAAGTTTGAGTCATTGGTTATAGACAGAGAGCAATGTTTGAGTCATTGGTTATAGAGAGAGCAAAGTTTGAGTCATTGGTTATAGAGACAGAGCAATGTTTGAATGATTGGTTATAGAGAGAGAGACAGAGCAATCTTTGATTTGTTGGTTACAGAGAAAGAGCAACCCAGTATCGAGGGGGTGGGGCTTCCACTTAACAGGGGATTATATCGCCAGTATAAAAACCTTGAGTTGGGTGCAGATTGTGGAGGAAGACCTTTCAGGGAGTGGAGAGCTTGTGTACTGTAAATACACCTAACCTTTGTTTCTCACCTGCTCGGTCAATGCGTGCTGCTTTAGTGCATTCTACACTGACGATGAGAATAAATTGGAGCTGATCTATGCCAGGTACTACACGCCAAAGCCACTTTGTCTAGGCCTACAGTGCCCCTTATCCATTCGCGAAATCTACCGAAATGCCGCACATTAGTAAGCTCGAAGCATTTCAAGCAGGTGTCAATGACTGAGCGCATGCAATAGCTTCTTTGTACCATCGGGATTGTCAGGGACGGTTGGCAGACTGGTATTACCCACGGCCTGCGGTGGGCCCACGTACAGCCTCATAAAGAGCCTCACCTACCTGCATGCACTGGATACATAGTCATTTATTGCATTGGTGGACTTAGTGAAAGGGCATTTTGACCAGCAGCCATCATTAATCGTCTGACGATTTGGGTTTCATACGGCTACTCAGACCCAGCCAGAATCAACCGACTTCCTGGCCGCCTCTGCAAATTAGCTGTGACCTGTCAATCTGGCACACGCTCAATGAATCGCTGTGAGACTGATTCGTATGTGGAATCCACGATACCGACACAGAAAGAAAACTGCTGGCTCTGACTGCCTGACTTTACAATGACGATGGAAATCGCCATCTCCCATGAGAGCACGGAGCGAGGGGTTCAGGAGCTCCGAGGAATGGCGATGCTGAGCCTCAACCACCAAACGGTGGCTTCCCGGATCCCGTCCCGTAAGCAGAACTGGCAGTGGGATGCACCCCACAGGACACAGGGATGTAGCAGAACACCTTCCCGTGACCGCCAAAACCTGGAGTACTGGTTCCGACCAGCAGCTGCTGGTCATTGGACATCGGAATGCAGCCGCCCCAGATAGGACCCTCTATCCGCCAAGCATGACCGCTGCCCCAGGGACCAGGCCCACTACGTGGACATAAAGAGGAGGGTTATCGCAGCTGCATTGACTTAGTCTTGGGTCATTCCCATTCAGTTTTCGTTGCAGTGGGCATTCCATCCACATGGAGTTGGACACTGGTATGGTGGTACTCGTAGTCAGCCACTGTACCTTTGAGCGTATTTGCTTCGGTCTCCAGGTGCAGTTCCTCTGGGACACCAATGCCCACCTTGCTACATATACTGGTGAACCGCTGGCAATCGCGGGTACTTCCATGGTCCTGGTAGAATACGGGCAGCAGATGGCACACCTGCCATTGGTGGTAAATGGCAGCGGCCCGAGTTTGTTGGGACATGACTGGCTTCACCATCTCAGAATTAACTGACAAAGAATTTGCTGAATGTACCCTCATGACCTGAGGAGGTGGACACAGTTTATCATTATTATTATGACCCTGGGCTAGTGCACGGCCAGTTCCAACCCCACTTGACCCGGAGGCATAACACTATTGAAATGAATAAATATTTCTGAGAAAATGCCCAAAGTCTTTGGTCTTTACAACCGTCACCAGGTTTGTAAATTTACACAAAATGAAGGCAGAAAAAAATATCTAGTTCCTAACTCCCCCCTCTTTAACTCTATATACACAGGCACACAACCCAAAGGCAGGTATATGGAGTTTGGCCACAGATCGGCCACAATCTCATTGAATGGCAGAGCAGAGAAGGCTCAAGGGGTGGAATGGCCGACTCCTGTTCCTATGTTCAATACCCACTGATTTCTTACCGTGGGAGTTGATACACCCCTTATTCTCACCCGTACCTGGGATGATTCGCTGGTGTGCCAGTTGTCTGATTCTTTGTACTAATCTTTCCTACTCAGTCAGCAGTGATGAGTGGATGATTCATCTTGGTCACTTCCAGAGGTCCCCAGCATCACAGATGTCAGTCTTCAGCCAATACGATTCACTCCACGTGATATCGAGAAACGGCTCAAGGCACTGGAAACGGCAAAGGCTATGGGTCCTGACAAAACTCCAGTAATAGTACTGAAGCTTGCTGCACCCCTAGCCAAGCTGTTCCAGTACAACTACAACACTGGCATCTACCGGCAATGTGGAAAATTGCCCAGATGTGTACTGTACACAAGAAACGGGACAAACCCAACCCAGACAATTACGGAAGGAGTCATCAACAGTGCTATGAACAGTGCGCTTACTCGGCAATAGCCTGCTCATGGATGCTCAGTTTGGGTTCTACCAGGGTCACTGAGTTCCTGACCTCATACCACCTTGTTTCAAACTTGGATAAAAGAGCTGAATGGCAGAGGTGAGGAGAGTGACTGCCTTTGACATCAAGGTAGCTTTTGACTGAGTGTGGCATCAAGGAGCCTTCACTAAACTGGAGTCAGTAGAAATCAGAGGGAAAGCTCTCCGCTGGTTGGAGTCATACCTGATACAAGGGAAGATGATCATCTCCACTCCAGTACATCACTGCAGGAGTTCCTCAGGGTAGTGTCCCAGACCCAACCATTTTCAGCTGCTTTGTCAACAACCTTCCTTCCATCATAAGGTAAGAAGTGAGGATGTTCACAGATGATTGCACCATTTATGACTCTGCAGATAATGAAGATGTCCATATCCAAATGCAGCAAGACGTGGACAATATACAGGCTAGGGCTAACCAGTGATGAGCAACATTCATGCCACACAAGTGCCAGGCAATGACCATCTCCGACAAGAGAGGATCTAACTATCGTCCCTTTACATTCAATGGCATTGCATCGCTGAATCCCCCACAATCAACATCCGAAGGCTTACCATTGATCATAAACTGAACAGAACTAGCCATATTAATACTGTGGTTAGCAGGACAGGTCAAAGACTAGGAACCCTACAGCGAGTAACTACCTCCTGACTCCCCAAAGCCAGTTCACTATTTACAAGGCAGGAGTATAATGATTGAGGAGTGTAATGGAATACTCTCCACTTGCCTGAATGAATGCAGCTCCAACAACACAAGAAGCTCAACACCATCCAGGACAAAGCAGGATTGCTCTCCCTTACATTCACTCCCTCCACCATTGACGAGCAGTGGCAGCCGTGTGTACCAGCTACAAGTTACTCTGCAGGAACTTGCCAACATTCCTTAGACAGCACCTTCCAAATCTATGACCACTACCATCTAGAAGGACAAGAACAGCAGATACCGGGGAACCCCACCACCTGGAGGTTCTCCAAGTTGTTACTCATCACCCCTGACTTGGAAGTATATTGCCGTTCCTTCAGTATTGCTGGGGCAAAATCCTGGAACTCTGTCCCTCCCTAATAGCTCAGTGGGTGTACCTACACTTCAGGGACTGCAACGGTTCAAGAAGGCAGCTCACCACCACCTTCTGAGGGACAACTAAGGATGAGCAGTCAATATTGGCCTAAATAGTGGCACCCACATCCTGTAAATGAATAAAAAAAACATAGATCATAGAATTTGCAGTGCAGAAGGAGGCCATTCGGCCCATCGAGTCTGCACCGGCTCCTGGAAAGAGCACCCCACCCAAGGTTAACACCTCCACCCTATCCCCACAACCCAGCAACCCCACCCATGACACAAAAAAGGGGTGTAAAGAAAAAAAAAACCCTGATAGTGAAAAGGATAAAAGTCTCTGTTTCAGATGGACGTCTTCCAGTACACCTTTCCTCAGTCCAGGCCTTTAGTTTGTAATGGTGTTCACTGTAGATTGGCTGAGAGAGAGCAGAAACTCACAGCTTTTTCTCTCAGCATCCAGGACCCTACAGACCCTTCCTGGAATCTCTGAAAACCATCCCACAAGGGTCGGACCCAATCACCACCTGTTGATGGGCAGAATGTGGCCTTTGACCAATTCATTGGCCACCAGCCAACCAATCGAACCAAACCCCTCCGATCTCTCCGGTACCAGAAAGTCTAAGGGCGCGATTCTCCGCTCCCCAGGCCGGGTGGGAGAACCGCGGGACCCCCGGGTGCTCTGGCACCCCCCCCCGCGATTCTCCCACCCCGCCCCCCCCCCAAATGACGTGTCGTGTTTTGCGACACTCCGCTTGGAGAATCGCGGGTCGCTATTTTTCATGGCAACTGGAGATTCTCCGGCCCGGATGGGCCGAGCGGCCTGCCATTCCCGATCTGTTCACGCCGGCGGCAACCACACCTGGTCGCTGCCGTCGTGAACATAGCGCGAAAGGTACGTTTGGGACCTGTGGGGGGCGGAGAGGGGATTGAGAACCACGGCCGTGCTCGGGAGGGGACTGGCCCGCGATCGGTGCCCACCGATCGTCGGGCCGGCGTCTCTAAGAGACGCACTCTTTCCCCTCCGCCGCCCCGCAAGATCAAGCCGCCACATCTTGCGGGGCAGCGGAGGGGAAGACGGCAACCGCGCATGCGCGGGTTGGGGCCGGCCAACCTGTGCATGTGCGGCTGACGTCACTAAGGCGCCGCCAGCCGCGCCATTATCGGCGCGCCACTTTGACGCCACCGTCAAGGCCCGGCGGCCGACTTTCATGGAACGCCGCTCCTAGCCCCCCCGGGGGGGGGGGGGGGGGGGGGGGGGGGGGGGGGGATAGGGGGCGAGGAGCGGCCTCCGACGCCGTCGTGAAACAAGCATCGGCCGCTGCGGAGAATTCCACCCTAAGTTCTTCTATTCCAAATCTTCATAGCACAGTGTGCGATTTTGCAACTTTTGAGTTCCTCACTTCCTCTGCTTGACTTTAGTTTAAAAAAAAAGATATTATTTCTGATCAACTATGAAAACATTTTGGGGAAAATATTCTGTATTTTGCCGTGGTCACACTTCTAAAAACATACTGCACTGAATATACGAATTAGGAACAGGAGTTGGCCATTTGGCCCCTTGAGCCTGCTCCACCACTCAATAAGATTGTGACCTCAACTCCACATTCCCACTTGCCCGATAACCTTTGACCTCCTTGTTGTCAAGAATCTATCTACCTCTGCCTTAAAAATATTCAATGAGCCTGTCTCCACCACTCTCTGGAGAAGAGAGTTTGGAACCATAGATTTTACAGTGCAGAAGGAAGCCATTTGGCCCATCAAGTCTGCACAGGCCCCTTGAAAAGAGCACCTTATTTAAGCTCATGCCTCCACCCAGCCCCGTAACCTGGTAATCCCACCAAACCTTTTGGACAGTTAGGGGCACTTTAACATGGCCAGTCCACATAACCTGCACACCTTTGGACCTCGGGAGGAAACCGGAGTGCCCAGAAGAAACTCATACAGAGATGGGGAGAATGTGCAGATTCCGCACAGTCACCCAAGACCGGAATTGAACTCGGGTCTCTGGAGCAGTGAGACAGCAGTGCTAACCACTGTGCCACCGTGACTCCCCAGGTCCGATGAGACAGAAATATTCTCCGTCTTGAATGGGAAGCCCCTTATTTTTAAATTGTGTCCCCTAGTTCCTGTCTTTCCCACAAGTGACAGAGGAACGCTTTGGAATAGTGATGGGCACCCCAGGCTAGTGAGTGGGCCACATGAGTGGCCCTCCTTCAACTCAGTGGGCTGCAAGGTTGAAATCGATCTTTTTCACTAACCATGATCATTGAATAAGGTTGAATACATTTAATACATGCTGACTATTTCATATAAGTTATAGAAAATGCTTAATCATTCATAGAATCTACAGCACAGAAACAAGCCCTTCTGCCCAAACCCGTGCATGCCAACCAAAAACTCCATCTAACCTAACGCCATTTGCCTGGATTTGACCCATATCTTTCCAAACCTTTCCTATCCATGTATCTGTCCAAATGCCTTTTAAATGTTGTCAGTATCTCGGCCTCAACCATTTCCTCTGGCAGCTCATTCCACATGCATACCACCCTCTTGTAAAAAAAAGTTGCTCTTCGGGTTCCCATTAATTCTTCTCCCTCTTAACTTAAACCTATGCTAAGAATTCATATTGTAATATCTCCAGCAGAGGCCAGGCTAAGCAAATCAAAGGTTTATTCTAGAATAAAAATGGAGACGCAGCCATGGTGTACACCATCACCCGGCTCTGGGTTACAGTATTTAAGGTCCCGCTAACCAGTCCCTAGCGGTCAAACCTCCTCCCGCTCAATACGGGAACACGTGCTCCACGAACCCAATGGGAGATCAATCAACTATCCCCGATAGTCTTTGTGGAGGTTTATAACTCTCATATTAATAAATCTCAAACGTCAAATGCTAAAAACGAAACAGATTTTTACGCTTTGGACACCTTGGGAGTGCACGGCTCTCACAGTCAATGTTGCAGGCAATTAGCATGCACCTCATTTCACAGACCCTTGCTTTACTTCGGGCATATCGGTGGGAAAAAGGCAACCCGGGTGGAAATCTGCAGAATGTAGCAACTCTCTGCACATGTGTTACGGTCAACAAAATGTCTGGTGGGCAGCATGTGTCCCCCAGCGGCAGGTTGAATACCCGCTGCTTTGGATTGTCCTGACGGTGAGAAAAGCTCCGTAACAATGCAAGCCCTTTCTTTCTCCTTACTGTTTGTTTGGATGTTGTTCTAGGTTGAGGAGTACAGAGAGGCCCTGGAAGAAATCCTTATAAGAGGACAGAATGGTATACGCCTTGTCCCAGAGCTATATGCTGTTCCTGTTGAAAAGGTCAGACATTGAAAACCCTTCATTACAAATTATTCCAAACGATAATGACATGAGGCTAATGTTAAACATTACAGAAGAATTTTAACTGATAACCGAGAGTGTAATGAGTTCACAATTTATGTATTCCAAGCAACAGATATTGGATTTGGGCTAGAATTCTCCAGCCTTGGGATTCTCTGTTCCCGCCAGCAATGCATCCCTGCCCGTGGGTTTCCCGGGGGTGTGGGGTCGCTTCAATGGGAAATCCAATTAACAAGCGGGTTAATCCGATTAATGATCAGAGGGTTAGATAGGGTGGACAGTGAGAGCCTTCTCCTGCAGATGGAGGTGGCTAGCACGAGGGGACATAGCCTTAAATTGAGGGGTAATAGATATAGGACAGACGTCAGAGGTAGGTTTTTTACGCAAAGAGTGGTGAGGCTGTGGAATGCCCTACCTGCAACAGTAGTGAACTCGCCAACATTGAGGGCATTTAAAAGTTTATTGGATAAGCATATGGATGATAATGGCATAGTGTAGGTTAGATGGCCGTTAGTTTTTGACTTCCCATGTCGGTGCAACATCGTGGGCCGAAGGGCCTGTACTGCGCTGTATCGTTCTATGTTCTATGTTCTAAGCGGCTGGGTTAGAGAATCCCACTGCCAACGAACAGTGCACCACCGTGAAACAAGAGGGCTGGGGCACCAGAGAATTCAGCCCCTGTTCACTTAATTAATTGACCCGAAAATGACTTCCATTGCATAATTTACAACTCTTTAATTTCTTGATTGTAATTGTCGTTTGTACGGGAGTAGCTAGTTCAATCTGCAGAATCTAGGCACCCATTGCAATTAGAACAGAATTGCTACAGTGCAGAAGTAGGCCATTTGGCCTATCGAGCCTGCACCGACCCTCAGAAAGAGCACCCTACCTAGGCCCATTCTCCCGCCTATCCCCGCAACCCCATAACCCCACCCAACCTACACACCCTTGGACACAAAGGGGCACTGTGTCACCCAATTGGCTTGTCTATCCATCCAATAAACGTGTGGGTAATTTCAGCCAAAGTTGTCACTTACGCACCAACCGTCTATATTTAACATGGAGAGGCAGGAGTTTAAATATTTACAGGAGAACATTAACAGGACTGTAGGCTCCATGACTCCACACTGCTAATGGACACTGCTGTATTCTGCTTCTGCTCCAGGACATGAAGCTGTGCCATCACGGCAAGGGGCTGTAGACAGAGATTTTCCTGAGAACGGTGGTCAATGTGGAAATGTTATCCCTAGCTTGCAACATCCCACCACAGTCCACAGAATGGAAGCAGCAGACAGGATCGAGGCACATCACTGGGGATGCCAGTTAATGCCAACCTGATCTGCTTGGGGGGAAATGGAGAGCTTGAATTGAGTGAAGTGCGAGGAACGAGATTTGAAGAGCCTCATTGTTAACTGAATGGGGGAGGATGGCTTGAGATTGGCAATGTAAATTGGGAAGAGGAGGAAGAGGGAGATCATGAGGTGAAGGAGGGGCTGGAGGGGTGGAGGTGGAGAAAACTGACAATGCGAAATGGGAAGGTGAGGGAGAGAGAGGAAGGGGACACTTGTAAACTGTGGGTGGGGGTTGAGGAGAGGGAAGGAAATCCATTTGCCACTGTGATCCTTGCATAAACAGTCAATTTTAAAATGATAATGGAATTTGATGGAGAAGGTATTTCCTCTGGTGAGTCAAAGAGAAGGAGTTCAGGAGTGAAATTAGGAAGTTGTTTTTCACAAGGCCCATAAATCCTGAAGCTCCTTCTGCCCTGAGGGTCGATTGAAATTTCCAAAACAGAGATTTATGGTGTTTTGTTGGACAGGATAGTGGAACCATGGCTGGTGGATGAAGTTAAATTACAGATCAGGCATGATCTGGTGGGTTAGGAGTGACTCAAGGGGCTGAATGGCCTCTCGAGTCAACCACATTGCTGTGGGCCTAGAGTCACATGTAGGCCGGACCAGGTAAGGATTTCCTTAAAGGACATTAGTGATCCAGATGGGTTTTGTGATATTTGGTACTAGCTTCGCAGTCACCATGACTGAGATTAGCTTTTATACCCCAGATTTATAAATTGAATTTAAATTCCACCAGCTGCCTTGTTGGATTTGAACCCGTTAGATTCTAATCTAACAGAAACTGTTTTTGTTGTTTCCAGGTGGATGAAGAATATCAGAGCCCACATACTGTGGACAGAACTGTGAACGGAAAATTGCCTCATATGTGGGGACAGTCTTTATATATTCTCGGGACCCTGCTGGCTGAGGTACGCACTGATCAAAGCGCATTAATACCATTGGGCTGTAGTTCCAGTCTAGTACCTGACCTTCCGCACACAGTGTGCATAGCAACAGTGGCTCAACTGAGGCAGCATTTCACAATTTGTTACAAAACATGCACCACACTCGGATACAACCTCATCAGATTAGGAAAACCCATTCTGGGGTGAAGGTCGAGGTGAGGTGAGGCTACCGGGTGCAGCATTCGTTAGATTTTAGATCTATTTTAACAGGTTGGATTAATATGTGCACAGATAAATTAATCAAGGCAAAATATTACCACCTAATGGCAGTAATTACTGTTAATTACCTAAAGCTTTATTTTAAAAATACAACGTTCCTGTTAAACAGGTTCCCAGTTTGTTATGCATTACTTATTTTATTCATTGCACAAACTAAAAGCTGCTGCTGTGCATGTTAGTCATTTTCATCTGCTGGTGGCAAGGTGTTGTGGGTACACCATGGGGAATGATATCGTAAATACATTAATGATTTCACTAAACATCTTACAGAGAGTGAGAGTCACCCTCTGGGTGATAGAAACGAATATTGTTTTTTTTCTCACTTTGCCTGAAGCTTCACAGCAACAGCCGTTCAGAGAAGATGCACTAGACTATCGAGCTTTCTGTTTTCCATCATTGGCTTTAGTCCTTCCCATAGAATCCAATGATCACAGAATTCCTACAATGCAGAAGGAGGCCATTCAGCCCATTGAGCCTGCACCAACCCTCCGTCGGGGCACCCTGCCTAGGCCCACTCCTCTGCCCTATCTGCATAACCCCACCCAACCTGCACTGTGGGAGGAAACCGGAGCACCTGGAGGAAACCCACGCTGATGCAGGTGCACAGTGACCCAAGGCCGGAATTGAACCTGGGCTGTGGCGCTGTGATGCAGCTGTGTTTATCATTGTGCCACCATGCCACCTTCAATATCTGAGTATATATGGCCTGCTGCATTACACCAAAGTAGGTTAACTATAACCTGCCCATTTCTCCAGCATGTCGCTTGCACTATTGCACTATGATCAGTACTAACTCTCGTGTGTAACTAGGGATCATCCAAAACCTGAGGGATCATTCCCCCCACATCTAAATCATTGATGCAGATATCCTTATGCCATTTCCTGCGGGTGGTCACTGAGAACCAGTCGCCAAGCAGATCCAAATCCATTAACAAGCACTGCCTTTCTGCTGCCATTCAGCACATTCACAACCCAGCCCAACAGATTGCCACTAATTCCATGAGATTCAATCTTGGACAGGGCCCTCACTTATTGAAAGCTTTCAGAAAATCCAGGGAGCCACTGTCTGCCATCATGTACAGAGTATACCTTTTTCAAAAGCCTCGATTTGATTGGTAAGACAGACCTTTTGGACACAGTTTTCAGGGCCATCCTGCAAATGGGAGTTTCCGGTCCTGCCAGTGGGCTTTTCCAGTCCAGCCTGTGGGATCTTCCAGTCCCGCCAGAGCCGATAGATATTGGAGCGGCTTGCCACATATTCCAGCCCTACCCCCACCATATCAGGGCTGTAGAATTAGGCCCTTCTTCTCTAGCCACTATATTGTGTGTTTATGTCGACCTTCACCGATCATTCCCTTCACAATATTTTGCGTTTTGGGGCCTGTTTTGAGATGTCTCCCTTTTTAAACATTGGAACAATGTTGTCCTCCTTCTAGTCTGAGAGTCTCCAGTACCTGCAAACTCTTAAATTTACAAACACTCTCATAGCCCCTTTGCAATCCCCAAATGGATTCTCAGTGGATATCTGGATGTCACGTAGGCTGACAGCCTAATCTACTGTAAACTCCTTTACTCTTCTGAAAATTATATCCTCATCTATTTTAATTTAAACAATTTAATTATTGGTAGCACCACCATTTAGCATTAATTTGTCTTTGAGTTAAGATGAGTACAAAGTATTGGTTTGGGAATTCTGCCATATCCTCATGTTGTTCTAACCCGCCCCTTAGAACCTCTCAGTGGCCTAATATGGGGCAGAAATTAATGCTCACAGCACTGGGCCTGTCCACCAGCCAGTGGCAACCCCATCGAGGTCATTCTGAGTTCCCCCTCAAGGTCATTCCACCAGGATCTATCCATATCATCAGAAAGGCTATTTAAGTGCCTCAATGGACTTCTGAAAGCCATTCTTGATCCATCCTGTGCTGGCTTTCAATCGAGGAAGAGGCGGGAAAGCGCTTACTCTCCACCCTGCAGCATCCTGCCCAATTATAAGGGCCCAATCCGTCTCTCTTTGAGGAAAACATAAAAATCTCCCCCTGCTCTTCGACATGCTTCCAGATCTTGACATTGCTGCAAAGCTCCTGCCATTCTCACCATGATAGTAGTATTCCTTTTCTTTAACTCTTCATGGTACTTATCTTTGTTTTGTTGGTCATCCAGATTTAGCTTATTACATGAGCAGCCATTCACCTGGCTGCCACACTCCACACACCCTGCTTTCTCAAGGTTTTTGTACCATTTCATTTGCTGTTTAAAAGCTGCCTGCCATATTCGGCATCAGCTATGTCCCCACTCAGCCAGGTTAATAATGCTCCTATTCCAAATCCACTGCCCTTCATCAAGTTTTTCTCTTTTGAAATTCTTTGGTGGGATGTGGGTGTTGCTGGCTGGGCCAGCGTTCATTGCCCATCCCTAATTCCCCTGGAACTGAGTGTCTCGCTCGGCCACTTCGGAGGGCATTTAAAAGTCAACCACACTGCTATGGGTCTGGAGTCACATGTAGGCCAGAGCAGGTAAGGATGGCAGATTTCCCTCCCTGAAGGTCATCAGTGAACCCAGTGGGTTTTTACAACCATCGATGACAGCTTTATGGTCACCATAACTGATCAGCTTTAAGATTTATTAATTGAATTGAAATCTCACCGACTCCATGGTGGGATGCAAAGGTGATCACTGTGTCCCAAAAAACAAGCCAGCATCATCGCCATCAAACCTGTCACCTTTTCCTGAGGGTAGTTGACGTTACCAATTCTGTGACAATTGAATACATGCTCTGGCTGTAATTAAGAACAGTTGATACTAAGTCCAAAGATGTGCAGGTTAGGTCAACTGGCCATGTTAATATTGCCCAAAGGTTAGGTGAGCTAACAGGGATACGTGCGGGAGATTGGGCTTAGGTAGGGTGCTATCAGACCAAGAGGCCGGTGTAGACTCGATGGGCTGAATTTCCACCTGTGTGGAAAGGGTAAAGTCGCCTGGGTTTATGCTATCCTATTGAAAATTGACCAGGTCCAGCTGTTTCCTCTTACTGGATACCTTCAACAGATCAGCAATGGGAGTGTACCTGAGCACTAGATAATTTCTATATTTGTACATACAGGGCTGAGCATGAAAGACCAATAAAATGATTCATTAAAATGATGGGGCCGGTTATCTGTGAACCAACACGAGCGTTATTTTTCTTTCAATTCTGAATTATTTTATCCCAAAGCAGCATAAGACATGTCTGCTGCTGAAAGACATTCTGATTTCAAGGCAGGAGAGAACACGTGAGGTAGTATTCACTCATTAACCACAGTGCATTGCTGCCTCACAGCGCCAGGTACACGGGTTCAATTCCAGCCTTGGGTTGCACGTTCTCCCCGTGTCTGTGCGGGTTCCCTCAGGGTGCTCCAGTTTCCTCCCACAGTCCAAAGATGTGCAGGTTAGGCGAGGTTACTGGGATAGGGCCGGGTAGAATGCTCTTCTGCACTGCAGGGACTCTATGATGCTATTTGTGTGCCATTGTTGATGCAAGATGGATATCACTGCATTAGAAAGTAGCTTTTGAATTTGTTAAATACATTGAGACATTTCATTATGAAAGGCATGCAATAAGTATCAGATTAAAATACAGTGAGAAGAGGCAGGTCATACATTTGTAAAGTATAGCTGAAATATTTTGGATTTAAAAAGTACAATGGTGAAATATATTTGTCAAATGGAACAATGGGGCATTGTGAAACTAGGTTTAGTTATGGGTGGAGGGGTTTCTTGTGTCATTGTTGTGGGCTTGACTGTCTTTTCAGTGACTTGTATAAATCACCTACTGTGGAAAACCTCCAACAATCCTGTTTGGCAAGTTTTAAGAAGCCTTTATATATTCCATAAGGGTTTGACAAAGGGTTGAAATTCTTATTGATGTGACAGTCGCTTGTTTTCCAGTAACTTTGGAACAGATCCCATTTGTAATTTTCTACAGAAGGCTCCGTGTGTTCCTGAGTGGAAGCATGCTGAGGATATGTTGCCCTTTCAATGGCAGAGCATCCGATGTTCACTCATGTTCAGTCAGTTGTGTTTTATTTTTCCCATTGATTTGGATTTTTTTTGCAGGGATTTCTTGCTCCCGGGGAAATTGATCCGTTAAGTCGAAGGCTGTCGACCAATGACAGGCCCGATGTTGTGGTACAAGGTTTGTGAGATTCTACTTGTCAAAGGAAAGCTTCAACACTTCAATGGGCCAGAGTGGGAAAAAAATGTCTCTTTTAAACAATCCTGTTTGGTGGGCAAATGTTAAAAATGTACTAAATCCTCTCTTGAGGTAAATGTTTTAATAACACCAAGTAGCATATCAGCAGGCGCCCTCAAGGGTACAACTCCCTCACTAGTTAACATGTTTTGATAGTAAAAGTTGGCATTTCTGTAGTGTTCTGTACATCCCGAAGGAGGACCTTTCAAAGAGCAGGCCAAGAATGCTGGGTGCTAAGCAGGAAATGAACAATGGAGAAAGCTGGTCAGGGAGTTCCCAAATATTGTGCAAGCGAAGGTTCAATGGGAGTTTTTAGAGCAATGGAAGGAGCTGCACTGCAAGATGCAGAAAGGAAACTGAAAGAAACATACCCTGTGTCTTGAATGAGCTCTTTTATTCTTTCATCACTGGCAAGGCCAGCATTTATTGCCTATCTCTAATTGCCCTTGAACTAAGTGGTTTTCTCAGCACCATTGATGAGGTTTGGAGGATAGAGAAGAGTTTCATGCCATAGTTTCATACTCATTGACTCAGACTGAGGGAAGATAAGGGCCGGGATTCTCCGACCCGGTGCCGGGTCGGAGAATCCCCGGGGGGATGCAAGAATCACGCCCCACCGCCCCGATGCCGGCTTCCCCATTCTCCGGCGCTGATTCTAGGGTGCCCGCGGGATTCCTGCCACGGGAGGGGGGCCCTGGCCCGCAATTGGGGCCAACCGATCGGCGGGCGGGCTGGTTCCGTAGGGGCCTATTTTACTCCATGTCGGGCCCCTGTAGGGCTCCGCCATATTGCCCGTGGGCCGGTGCAGAGAAGGGAACTCCCGCGCATGCGTGGAAATATGCTGGCCATTCCGCACTGGCTGGAGCTGCATGGACCACTCCGGCACCAATCTAGTCCCCTAGGAAGGGGAGCATTCCCCATTATCGGGGACCGTTGACGCCGGAGTGGTTGGCGCCGCTTTTTATGCGGCGTGGGGACATAGCCCCATTATTGGAGGGTCCCGCCTATAGAGTCCGGATTAGGGACCTGGAGGTTGCATGAAACAAGGGTTCTGATTTGGGGAAATTGGAGCTGAAGGATATTCCGTCTCATTCAGATGTTGCTGTCTGTCAACTTGGTGAGAGTCAGGAGGGACAATTTTGACAATAACCCAGGATGTCGTCAGCAGTGAAGCTAAAGTTTTGCTTTTTGTTGATGGCGGGCATCATGTGAATGTTGAAGATTAGGTGGTGGAAGAGAAGCCCTGGCTGACAGTTGGAGACCTCCTGTCCCTGTTCTGGAGGCTGACTCCAGAGGAAAGACACTGGATGAGGATGAAATGGCTAATATGTTGAAGATGGTGGAGAGATCGAAGAGGGTAAAGAAAGATGGAAAGTCATAAGATGATAAGAACTAGTATCAGGGTTAGGCCACTCAGCCCATCGAGCATGTTCCACCATTCAGTAGGATCATGGCTGATCTGTGGCCTTAATGGCACCCCTTCACATCCTCGAATCCAGATGGAGAGGATTCCCATGTACCCCAGAACAGCCTGATAAGAATCTCGAAACCAAACTGTACTTTGCAAATGTTAATACCCACAGTGAACTAAGTGAACTAACTGAGGTGGAGACTGGACTGCAGGATCTCCAAAACAGTAAAGAACCAGATGATTTCATGGACAGCAGGACATAAACATAGAACTAGGAGCAGGTTTATGCAATTCAGCCCCTCAAGCCAGCTCTACCATTCAATATGATCATGGCCGATCTCATTTCAGCCTCATCTCCAACTTACTGCCTGCTCCTCATGACCCTTCCTCCCGCCCCGTCACTAATTAAAAACATACCTATCTATCTCCTAAGTTTATTTAGTGTTCCAGCGTCCACTGCACTCTGGGGTAGAGAATACCACAGAGTCTTGACCCTTTGAGTGACGTAATGCTTTCTTATCTCTGTTTTGAATCTACCACCCCTTCGCCTAAAACCATGGCCTCTTGTTCGAGAATGTTCAACAAGAGGAAACATCCACTCTAGGATCTTGTATACCTCAGTTAGATCTCTTATTCTTATAAACTCCAGTGGGTATCGGCCTAAACTGCTCAATCGCTCTTCATAAAACAAACCCCTCACCCCTGGAATTAATCGAGTGAACCTTCGCTGAACCACCTCTAATGCATTTACATCCTTCCTCAAGCAAGGGAACCAAAACTGTGCGCGGTACTCCAGATGCGGTCTCACCAATGCCCAATACAGTTGCATTAACACTTCCCTATTTTTATGTTCTATTCCATCAGCAATAAATGCCAAAATTCCATTTGCCTTCCTTATAACCTGCTGCACTTGCATACATTCTATCACTGCATCCAGGAAATTAACATAAATTGTAAATAGTTGGGGCACGAGGACCTAACCATGTGGCACCCCACTTGTTACATCTTGCCAACCAGAAGCAGCTCATGTTTAAATGCAGCAAGACCTGGATAATATGCAGGCTTGGGCTGACAAATGGCAAGTTACATTTGCGCCACGCAAGTGTCAGGCAATGTCCATCTCCTACAAGAGAGGATATAACCATTGCCCCTTGACATTCAATGGCATTACCATCTCTGAATTCCCCACAATCAACATCCTGAGGGTTACCATTGATCAGAAACTGAACTGCACTAGCCACATTAATACTGTGTGTACCAGGGCAGGTCAAAGACTAGGAATCCTATGGCAAGTAACTCCCCTCCTGATCCCCAAAAGCCTGTCCACCATCTACAAAGCACAAGTCAGGAGTGTAATGGAAAACTCCTCACTTGCCTGGATAGTGCAACTCCAACAACACTCAAAAAGTTCGGCATCATCCAGGACAAAGCAGCCTGCTTGATTGTTATCCCTTCCACAAACATTTAAACCCTCCACCACCGACGAACAGTGTCAGCCGTGTGTGCCATCTACAAGATGCACTGCAGTAACTTACCAAGGTTCCTCAGACAGCACCTTCCAAACCCACGACCACTACCACCGAGAGGGATGAGGAGCAGATACCTGGGAACCCCACCATCTGGAGCATCCCCTCTAAGTCACTCACCACCCTGACTTGGAAATACATTGGCGTTCCTTCGCTATCATTGGGACAACATCCTGGAACTTCCTTCCTAACAGCACTGTGGGTGTACCTACGCCTCAGGGACTGCAGCTGTTTAAGAAGGCAACTCACTACCACCTTCTCAAGAGCAACTAGGGGCAATAAATGCTGGACTAACCAGCGGCTCCCAATTCACATAAAATGAATTAAAAAGAACACAAAAAGACTGACTTATCCCATTCTCTGCTGCCTGTGGGTTAGCCAGTCCTTTATATGAGCTAATATATTATCCCCAATGCCATGAGTACGTTGTGTATTAATCTTTTGTGTGACAACTTATCAAACACCTTCTGGAAGTCCAGATACACTGGGCGAGATTCTCTCAGCGACCAGCACAAATCACGCCACGCCGCCCCAACGCCATTCTCTACAAAGCGGAGAATCGGCACCATTGGCGTCGGAGCGGTGCCGGCCAGGGTCTGAACAATGCCCCCCCCCCCCCCCCCCCCCCCTCCCCCGCCCCGATGATTCTTCGCCTGGGATGGGCCGAGCGGCCGTAACAAAGAACCTGAGTCTCACCGGCGCCGTTCTAACCTGGTCTTACCCGGCGGGACCTCGGCATGGAAGGGTCCGGGGGCGGCCTGTGGAAGGGCGGGTGGGGAGGGGGCCTCTGCTGTGGCTTGGCCTGTGATCGAAGCCCACCAATCGGCGGGCTGGCCTCTCGGGCTGGGGGTCTTTCTTCCACGCCGGCCTTTGTAGCCCAACGCCATGTTGCGTCGGGGCCGGAGCGGAGAAGGGAGCCACTACGCATGCGCACGTTGGCGCCGGTGCCACTGCGGATCCCACGGCGCCCAGTTGACGCCAGGATCGGCAGCTTTAGCGGTGAGGGTCGCTCCAGTGCCGTGCTGGCCCCGTGCAGGGGCCAGAATTGCTGATCCTGAGGCCATGTTGATGCTGTCGGGGAAACGCGACGGTATTTACAATGGCGTCAACACTTAGCCTCAGGATCAGAGAATCCCACCCACTATATCTGTACCCACAGATACTCTGGGCGGAATTCTCCATTAGCCAACGCCAAAATCGGGAAACTAGAGAATAGGTTCCGACTACAAATTCGCGGCAGGTGCCGATTGGACGCCAAATCGCAATTCACCACCTCGACAGCGGCGTTAACGTGTTCCGGAATGCACGTACAGGAGACACTGTTTGCATATCATTAGCGAGTCTGACCCAGTATTCTCTGGGCCTCCGCGATTCTCTGCCTCCAATGGGTTGAGTTCCCGATGGCGTGTTTCACTTGTGTTTCTAAACATTGTGAAACGGCATGTGGCTGATGAGCGAGAGAGAGGGGTTACGGAAAGTGTCCAACATCACCATAGTGTGCTGGCAATTGTGCAGCTGGCTGGGTGGCTTCTGCCAGGGCTGGGGGGAGTAGCGGGGGTGGCTAGGTGGACTGTGGGGTCGGGGTGGACGGGCATGGAACACCATTGCCACAGCTGGTAAGCCAGCCATGCAGCTGCGCACATTGCTAACAGCCCGCTTTGAACTTAGTGCCACGGGTCGTATACATGCCCCCCCATGGCAGCCCCCGAGGTGCTTTCTGGCCCCATCAGCTGTATGGACACGCTTTGGTGTAACCTGTGCCACCTTGTTGGCTGGGATGGTGTGTGTGAGGAGTGAAGTGTGTATATGCGGCTGCAGCTTGTCATCCTCCCGAGTGTCAATCACGGACCCGGTGAATTCCCCACTGTTTCTCATTGTGTTCCATGCAGCACTGGTGCTAGCCCCTTAATAATACCGGAATTGATTTGGGTTCGCAGGCAGTTTATTTTGTCTGAAAGTCCACGAATTCTGCGTTGGCGTCCATACTTATCCCGCCCACTGTGTGACCAACGTTTTCTGGCCTAGAAACGGATTGGAGAAAGTTGAAGTGAATGGGTTTCCCCTTAACTTTCATTTCCTTGAAGGACATAATTTACACCAATGCACAAATAGGTTTTGTTTTACACAATCTTTTCTTTTTACAAAAGATTAACTTGATTGGATTGGATTTTTTTATTGTCACGTGTACCGAGGTACAGTGAAAATATTTTTCTGCAAGCAGCTCAACAGATCATTCAGTACATGGGAAGCAAAGGGAATAAAAGAAAATACATAATAGGGCAACACAAGGTATATAATGTAACTACATAAGCATTGGCATCGGTTGAAGCATACAGGGTGTAGTGTTAACCTCGGCCCCGTTGATGCTGACAGGGGTGTTTACAGTACTTTGCTTCCTGAAGTCAATGACCAGCTCTTTAGTTTTGCTAGCATTGAGGGAGAGATTGTTGTCGTTACACCACTCCACTAGGTTCTCAATCTCCCTCCTGTATTCTGACTCGTCGTTATTCGAGATCCGGCCCACTATTGTCGTATAGTCAGCAAACTTGTAGATGGATTTGGAACCACATTTTGCCACGCAGTCATGTATGTACTGGGAGTAGAATAGGGGGCTAAGTACGCAGCCTTGCGGGGCCCCGGTATTGAGGACTATTGTGGAGGAGGTGTTGTTGTTCATACTTACTGATTGTGGTCTGTTGGTCAGAGAATCCAGAATCCAGAGAAGTCCTAGGTTTTGGAGCTTTGATATGAGCTTGGCTGGGATTATGGTGTTGAAGGCTGGGATTATGGTGTTGAATATAAATAGCCTGTCAGTTTCTTACATAACCATGCAACACAGTTTGCATTCATGTAGCACTTTTAACAACAAAGTGTTTCACAGGAGTATTGTCAGGCAAAACGAAACACTGAGAGACAAAAGGCAATACTAAAGTAGATGACCAGAAACCTGGGCCAAAGGTGTAAGTTTTAGGAAGGTTGCGAAATTTCCTGCCACATTTGATTTGACTTTGATTTGATTTGATTTATTGTCACAAGTACCGAAGTACAGGGAAAAGTATTTTTCTGCGGCCGCTGGAACCGACACAGTACGTACATAGTAGACAAAAGAATAATCAACAGAAAACATTGAGAAATGATACATCGATAAACAGTGATTGGTTACAGTGCAGAACAAGGGGCCAAACAAAGCAAATGCATGAGAAGGAGCAGCATAGGGTATCGTGAATAGTGTTCTTACAGGGAACAGATCAGTTTGAGGGGGAGTCGTTGAGGAGTCTTGTAGCAGTGGAGAAGAAGCTGTTCCTATGTCTGTATGTGCGAGCCTTCAGACTTCTGTACCTCCTGCCTGATGGAAGGGTCTGGAAGAGGGCAAAGCCTGGGTGGGTGGGGTCTCTGTTAATGCTGTCTGCCTTCCTGAGGCAGCGGGAGGTGTAGACAGAATCAATGTGGGGGTGACAAGCTTGTGTGATGCGTTGGGCTGAGTTCACCACAGTCTGCAGTTTCTTGCGGTCTTGGGCCGAGCAGTTGCCATACCAGGCTGTGATGCAGCCGGATATGATGCTCTCTGTCACACATCTGTAGAAGTTTGTGAGAGTCGTGCGGGCATGCTGAATTTCTTGAGCTTTCGTAGGAAGTAGAGACTTTGTTGGACTTTCTTGTCTGTTACATCAACGTGAGTGGACCAGGACAGATTGTTGGTGATGGTGACCCCAGGAACCTAAAGCTATCGACCATCTGTACTTCGGAGCTATTGATGCAGGCGGGAGTGTGTGTCATGCTATGCTTCCTGAAGTCAATAATTTTCCATGATTATAACAGTAACTACACTCCAAATGTACTTCATTGGCTGTTGTGTGCTCATGAAAGGTGCTATATAAATGCAAGTATTTATTTCTTTAACGATGCGTTGATTAAGGAAATAAATCTTTTTTTTTAACTGCCTCACCTTTTGAGGCGTTGATTCATCTCCTGTTGGTGATGTAGAAATGGTAACAGCTTTGTTTAAACAGGATCAAACAAGCTGTTAGCATTTTTCCCTCACTTCACCACTTTCTAGTCTGTTAGAAAGTTAATGAATGTTCTCCTATTCTAGAGGCAGCTTTGCTGAGAGCAAAACTGAATTCACTGTTTTGTTCTTGTGCATAGTGTCAATACTGGCCGAAACAGAAAAAATAAAGAACATTCTAGCAAAACATAACTTGCATGTGGATGGTGTTTCCGATGTTCTACCAACCAGAGTACAGCCGGGGAGAATTCTGAGCCACATCTATGCTAAACTGGGTAAGTGCTGCGTGAAACCCATTTCGTTAGCAGCAGTTAAATCATTGGGCGGGATTTACTCCGTAACCCGCCGCGTGTTTTTCAGTGATGGAGGCGCTCCACCAGCAGGATTTTCTGGACCTGACGTTGTCAATGGGATTTCCCGTTGAATGTACCACTCGTTGCCGGAAAACCCAAGTTGGAGGTGCGCTGTCAATGGGACAGGAATATCCCGCTGGGATGGACAGCCGGTAAATTCTACCCAATGTGGAGTTGGGCACGCTAATTAATTAGCCGTTCACACTGTTAAATATTGTGGCCTGCATTTCTACAAGAAGATAAAGCGGAATCAGATCAGGCAAGAGAACAGGACAAGTGGCCTGGCTTTGGGGTGCAGAGTGAACATCTCTCCTCTTCATGACATTACTTTATAGATCAGCTGCATGGACAGTGTGGAATATGGGGAGCAGGGCAGCAAAGTATTCCCAATGATAAACTTTCGGAGAGCCAGTATAGACTGGATTTTATCCCCCTGTGCTGGCGGGTGTAAAGTTTATAAAATCCAGCAGTAGACTTTCTGCTGCTTCCAGCCCTCCCTGGGCCCACGCAGGCCCTTAAGTGGCAATTAATTGGCCACACTGCCTCTGCCAGCATTTCACTTGTGGTGAATGGGGGGGTGTTTCATGCCATGTGGCTTTAGCTGCGTAGAGGCTCACCCTGCCCTAAGATAGTACCTCCCCTCCCCATTGACCCTCGCCCTCTCCTCTCAAATCCTGCTCCCATTCCCTCATTCCCTTCACCACTGTTCCGCAAACCTCTCTGTGCTGTACCCCCTCTGGCTCCAGGCTCCACTTCGCCCGGGCTGCCTGCAGTCCCAACAGTGGCCACTCCTCTCTCGCTGGCGCATCTGCGACTACAGAGCCACTGGTCAAATCGATTGGCTGGCACCGCTAGAAGATGGGAGGGGCTTCCTCCTGGGGTGGGGAGGGGGAGTGGGGGGGGGGGGGGGGGGTTTCTGCCCATGAAGCATTTAATGCTGTTCTCACTATTGAATTATTGCAGGGCAGTCAGTTTTGAATGTGGGCGAGGCTCCCCATCCAGTTGTTTTTATCCAGGCCTCGACACCCAATTAAATCCAGCACCCTGACCTCTTGTTTGAGGTGTGGGTTGGATTTCTTTTTACTTCTGTGAATGAAGGAAGAGGCGCCTTCCCTCTGCATGTCTGGTGAAACAGCAGGTGGAATGATTGTTTCATCTCTTGCAGGATGCAACAGAAAACTGAAACTTAGCGGACGGCCATACAGACACATCGGTGTCCTTGGGACGTCCAAGTTATATGTGATTAGAAATCAGATCTTCACTTTCACTCCACAGGTAAGCATTCATATTGATCTGGAAGTTAATTCTACAATTCTTTGTTCAGTAGAATCCATAACGCCAGCCTAAGCAGCGGCTAGTAATGCAGATACGCTTTTTTGGAAAGGCTCAATGACATGTTAAACATTTAATACGAATGGGGAGATTTTCCAGTCCCGTCCCCCTCCTCCCCTCAGTGTGTGTCCCACTATTCAAATTGGTTCACCATTGGCCGCCAGCGTGATCTTCCGGTCTCACTGACGTCTCCAGCGTTTTGTGTGTCTTGCCCCATCCTGCTGCTGGGGAACCCACTACGGGAGATCACCCTTGAAGGGACTGTGAGGAAGGGCTAGAAGATCCTGCCCAGACATCAAGTAGGAAGAATTCAGTTGGTGATAATCGTGATATTCTTGAGGGTTTGACATTCCGGCATATAATTACATGGGATTCTCTTATCCTTGTCCTCTCCCATTCCTGTGGGAACTATTTGGTTTGTGGGCTAATGTGGAAATGACGTTTCTGTGTAGTTCCATCGTTGAGAGTTCGAGCCTGCCTCCCACACCCTGCACTCCATGTTGTTTGGGGCTGTTGTTGGTGGCGGTGGTTAGCACTGCTGCCTCACAGCCCAGGGACCTGGGTTCGAATCCAATGTTGGATGACTGTGTGGAGTTTACACGTTCTCCCCGAGTCTGCGTGGGTTTCCTCCAGATACTCCGTTTCCTCCCACAGATGTGCAGGTTCGGTGGATTAGCCATGATCAATGTGTGGGGTTTTGGGGATAGGACAGGGGAGTGGGCCGAGGGTAGGGTGTTAGTGCAGGCCCGATGGGCCGAATGGCCTCCTTCTGCACTATAGAGTTTCTATGGATTTTATGAGAGAGGTGGTAGGAATTGAATTGTGGATATTAGTACAGAATTAACAAATGTACATTTCCCTGGTTGGGTTTTTGGTTCAGATAGATTTTAGAACATTTCTGAATATTGGCCCGAATCTTCTGAGGAGTGGCAATCACCATGGATTACCTTTCCCCTCCTACCTTTCTGTGCTGCACCGGAGCACTGTGTTTCTGGCTGGGACTTCCGATCCCGGTGTCTCCAGCAATGCAGAGCGTACCTGAAATCACATTGCTTCCTCGTAGCGCTGCAGTGTCAGGGGGCGATAAGCCACGCTCCCTTTTTACAGCACCAGATACTGTATATGGTGCGTAAAGTTTCAATGTCCCAAAGAGTCTTTGAAAAGCTACGGAGAGAAAGTAAATAGACAAGGATGGGTTTGAGGGGATGGGGTGAGGTGGGTGAAGATGCAGAGGAGTAGTGTGGGTAAGAGAGTAAGGAGGTCGGGTGGGTATACATAGAACATAGAACATAGAAAAATACAGCACAGAACAGGCCCTTCGGCCCACGAAGTTGCGCCGATCAGTCCCTCAGAATTGCAGAATGGCTACCTCATCAAGAATTTTGTTTGCTCTCTGGGTTTCCCACAGTTTCCTTCTTTGAAGTATTTGATTTTGGACAAAAAGGCTTAAGTGAAGCAGTTCAGTTTGAAACCCCAGCAGAGGGCATTTATAACAGAGAGTGTTGTAGTCTGGAAAAAAGCTAAATTATTTCAACTTTATCCAAAATTCTTTATGGATTGGCTTGTCATTCTTTTTAAACCATCCAAGTGGTAAGTAAAAATATATAATATTTACAAAAAAAAAATCATTTTCAATTATTCCATCATTAGCATTTCCATGATCTCAGCAGGAAAACATTGCTGATTACTGGCTTCTTCTTTACACCAGAGCTAATTCTTCCTGCTTGAAAAGTAATTATGAACATTTTTTCTGCCTGTTTGCCTCAGACTATCATCACAGGGGGATGTCAGGGCATCGTGGGCGGAGTCAGGGAGGTAGCGGGTGTCTGGTACATAGTTAGCCATGTGTCTAAAATTTCCTGGACAACTATTCACGTAAGTTGGAACCGTCCATAGTCTCGGACTCTAGCTCAGAGATGAAGACTTTTGGAAGCATCCCGGCCTGGGGAGCAGGGGAATTAGTTACCCGGGCAACTGGCATAGAGTCGGTACATCATGGTCTCCAAGGCATATCTTTCAGGATACATGTCGATTGGTTTAACCAGGTCGGTCAAGGCAACCGTGAGGAGGAGTTTATAGAATGTATCCGCGATAGTTTCCTAGAACAGTATGTAATGGAACCTACGAGGGAACAAGCGGTCCTAGATCTTGTCCTGTGTAATGAGACAGGATTGATTCATGATCTCATAGTTAGGGATCCTCTCGGAAGGAGCGATCACAATATGGTGGAATTTAAAATACAGATGGAGGGTGAGAAAGTAAAATCAAATACTAGTGTTTTGTGTTTAAACAAAGGAGATTACAAGGGGATGAGAGAAGAACTAGCTAAGGTAGACTGGGAGCTAAGACTTTATGGTGGAACAGTTGAGGAACAGTGGAGAACCTTCCAAGCGATTTTTCACAGTGCTCAGCAAAGGTTTATACCAACAAAAAGGAAGGACGGAAGAAAGAGGGAAAATCGACCGTGGATATCTAAGGAAATAAGGGAGAGTATCAAATTGAAGGAAAAAGCATATAAAGTGGCAAAGATTGCTGGGAGATTAGAGGACTGGGAAATCTTTAGGGGGCAACAGAAAGCTACTAAAAAAGCTATAAAGAAGAGTAAGATAGAGTATGAGAGTAAACTTGCTCAGAATATAAAAACAGACAGTAAAGGTTTTTACAAATATATAATTTACCGAAATTCACTAGACTCTGGGGCCTCACGGTAGCATGGTGGTTAGCATCAATGCTTCACAGCTCCAGGGTCCCAGGTTCGATTCCCGGCTGGGTCACTGTCTGTGTGGAGTCTGCACGTCCTCCCCGTGTGTGCGTGGGTTTCCTCCGGGTGCTCCGGTTTCCTCCCACAGTCCAAAGATGTGCGGGTTAGGTGGATTGGCCATGCTAAAATTGCCCGTAGTGTAAGGTTAATGGGGGGATTGTTGGGTTACGGGTTACGTGGGTTTAAGTAGGGTGATCATTGCTCGGCACAACATCGAGGGCCGAAGGGCCTGTTCTGTGCTGTACTGTTCTATCTATCTCATAAGACAAAAAAGAGTGGCTAAGGTAAATATTGGTCCTTTAGAGGATGAGAAGGTAGTTTTAATAATGGGAAATGAGGAAATGGCTGAGGAACTGAACAGGTTTTTTGGGTCGGTCTTCACAGTGGAAGACACAAATAACATGCCAGCGACTGATAGAAATGAGGCTATGACAGGTGAGGACCTTGAGAGGATTGTTATCACTAAGGAGGGAGTGATGGGCAAGCTAATGGGGCTAAAGGTAGACAAGTCTCCTGGCCCTGATGGAATGCATCCCAGAGTGCTAAAAGAGATGGCTAGGGAAATTGCAGATGCACTAGTGATAATTTACCGAAATTCACTAGACTCTGGGGTGGTCCCGGTGGATTGGAAATTAGCAAACGTGACGCCACTGTTTAAAAAAGGAGGTAGGCAGAAAGCAGGAAATTATAGGCCAGTGAGTTTAACTTCGGTAATAGGGAAGATGCTGGAATCTATCATCAAGGAAGAAATTGCGAGGCATCTGGATAGAAATTGTCCCATTGGGCAGACGCAGCATGGGTTCGTTAAAGGCAGGTCATGCCTAACTAATTTAGTGGAATTTTTTGAGGACATTACCAGTGCAGTAGATAACGGGGAGCCGATGGATGTGGTATATCTGGATTTCCAGAAAGCCTTTGACAAGGTGCCACACAAAAGGTTGCTGCATAAGATAAAGATGCATGGCATTAAGGGTAAAGTAGTAGCATGGATAGAGGATTGGTTAATTAATAGAAAGCAAAGAGTTGGGATAAATGGGTGTTTCTCTGGCTGGCAATCAGTAGCTAGTGGTGTCCCTCAGGGATCCGTGTTGGGCCCACAATTGTTCACAATTTACATAGATGATTTGGAGTTGGGGACCAAGTGCAATGTGTCCAAGTTTGCAGACGACACTAAGATGAGTGGTAAAGCGAAAAGTGCAGAGGATACTGGAAGTCTGCAGAGGGATTTGGATAGGTTAAGTGAATGGGCTAGGGTCTGGCAGATGGAATACAATGTTGACAAATGTGAGGTTATCCATTTTGGTAGGAATAACAGCAAACGGGATTATTATTTAAACGATAAAATATTAAAGCATGCCGCTGTTCAGAGAGACTTGGGTGTGCTAGTGCATGAGTCACAGAAGGTTGGTTTACAAGTGCACCAGGTGATTAAGAAGGCAAATGGAATTTTGTCTTTCATTGCTAGAGGGATGGAGTTTAAGACTAGGGAGGTTATGTTGCAATTGTATAAGGTGTTAGTGCGGCCACACCTGGAGTATTGTGTTCAGTTTTGGTCTCCTTACTTGAGAAAGGACGTACTGGCACTAGAGGGTGTGCAGAGGAGATTCACTACGTTAATCCCAGAGCTGAAGGGGTTGGATTATGAGGAGAGGTTGAGTAGACTGGGACTGTACTCGTTGGAATTTAGAAGGATGAGGGGGGATCTTATAGAAACATTTAAAATTATGAAGGGAATAGATAGGATAGATGCGGGCAGGTTGTTTCCACTGGCGGGTGACAGCAGAACTAGGGGGCATAGCCTCAAAATAAGGGGAAGTAGATTTAGGACTGAGTTTAGGAGGAACGTCTTCACCCAAAGGGTTGTGAATCTATGGAATTCCTTGCCCAGTGAAGCAGTTGAGGCTCCTTCATTACATGTTTTTAAGGTAAAGATAGATAGTTTTTTGAAGAATAAAGGGATTAAGGGTTATGGTGTTCGGGCCGGAAAGTGGAACTGAGTCCACAAAAGATCAGCCATGATCTAATTGAATGGCGGAGCAGGCTCGAGGGGCCAGATGGCCTACTCCTGCTCCTAGTTCTTATGTTCTTATGATACGTCCTGTCACTGACTATCCTGTGAACAGAAGATCTAGACCAGGGGTGGGCAAACTTTTCCATGCAAGGGCCACATTCAGAAATTCACAATTCACAAAGGGCCGCATAGTATATTAAGTAAAATAATTACTTCACCCGGTTATGATTCTGGGCGCCTCATATAGAACATAGAACAGTACAGCACAGAACAGGCCCTTCGGCCCTCGATGTTGTGCCGAGCAATGATCACCCTACTCAAGTCAACGTATCCACCCTATACCAGTAAGTAACCCAACAGCCCCCCACCCCCATTAACCTTAAAAAAAAATTAAAAAAAAAAAAAAAAAATTTTTTTTTAAATATATTTTTTTTTTTTTTTTTTTTAATGACTTGGTGGGCCGCAGAAATACCTTTGGCGGGCCGCATGCGGCCCGCGGGCCGTAGTTTGCCCACCCCTGATCTAGACCAATGTTTCAAATTAAAATTACCAAACATTTTGGTATCTAAATGTATGGCAAGTAGGCGCAATGCACTTGTGCTGTTTAATCAATTATTGTTGTGCTTTTTGAACAGTTTATTGATCAACATCAGTTTTATTTGGCACTGGACAATCGGATGATTGTGGAAATGCTTCGCACTGACCTCGCATACCTCTTCTGCTGCTGGAAGATGACAGGACGTCCAACAGTCACCTTTCCCATCACAAAGAGCATGCTGTGTAAGAGGCAATCTACCCAGTCCATACCTTGCTAGAAACCACTTCATTTAAATGAATCTCAAATGGGAATACACGAATTATTTTTTTTAAGAACATAAGGAAACTCTGAAAGCTATGGGAAAAGGGCAGTGGGAATCATTGGATTGTGCTGGTAGCCATGATGGGCTGAATGGCCTTGATCGGTGGCATAGTGACACAGTGGTTAGCACTACTGCCTCACAGCACCAGGAACCCAGGTTCAATTCGGCTTTTGACTGTATGCAGTCTGCACGCTCTCCCCGTGTCTGCAGGAGTTTCCTCCGGGTGCTCTGGTTTTCGCCCGCAGTCCAAACATGTGCAGGTTGGGTGGATTGGCCACGTTAAATTGATCGTTAAGGTGCGATTCTCTGGCCGCGTTGCGCCCGAGCGAGAGCACAACATGGCTGGTGAGTCCCAGGTGAGGCCTCCTGCTGGCATCCCAGCCGACTCGGCACCTTGCAGGATTCACTCCAGTCCCGAGAGGCATCGGAATCGGAACTTTGCCCAAAAGGAGCGTGACCAAACAGCGCTCACTGAAGTCGGCCTTAAACCTACTTAAGGCTTACATACCCGGGATCTGCCAGCTTCCCTTGATTCACCTGCCTCCCCAGCGAGACTGCAGCCAGGCGCCAATCAGTACTGATCCACAAGAACGTGGACCAGGCGGAACGGCATGTGGGGAGCCATTGAATACCCCTGGATGGTCACAGATTGTGCAGGGTGGCCCACTGACCCTCCCCAGGAAAGTGGACACCTTGGCACTGCCATCCTGGCACTACCAAGGTGCCCATTTGGCACTGCCAAAGTCGATGGACACTGCCTGGGTGTCAGGGTGGCAGTACAAGGGTGCCATGGTGGCACTGGCAAGGGTCAGGGCCCGAGGGGTGCGATGCCCATGAAAGGAGGTTGGGGGGGGCAGGGTTCGAAGGGTGGAGGTATGCAGGGCAGGTACGTAGGTGCTTCTGGGAGGTTGGGGGTGACGGGTGGGCGGGTCCTGGAAGGGGATGCTGCAAGGAGACTTGAGGTGGGAGCCTGAAGAGAGGGGCCCCAGGGACCCCCTAGCAGCATGTCCTCACTTGGGGGGTATGGGGTAGTGCCCATGTGTGTGGAGGGTGACATTTCCCATGGGTGGGGCGTGGGTGTGGGGGATCCACAAGCTCACTTAGAGATCGGGGCACCCTTTCAAAATTGCGGAGTGATCTCTGAGTTCAATTCCTCAATGTGAAAAAAACCCTGGGTTAAACCGGTGAGAAACTCCCCAGGGCCCAAAAAGTGGTTGGGATTCTCCAGCCATGCTCACCCGTAACCGGAAATTCCCGTCCTAGATCACTGGACCTTTACATGGTCCGCATCCCACCCGTGGCCAGAGAATCCAGCCCAGTGACGAAGTGTCATTAAATAGTGGTGGGGAACTTGCCAGCAGAGCCGGTGGGAAACTCCCTGAGAAACCTGCCATAAATGAACTTAAAAATGTTTCTGTTGAACTTAGTATCCAAAGGTTAAATTGGATTATGGGGAGTGGGCCTAAGTAGGGTGCTCTTTCAGCGGGTTGATGCAGACTCGATGGGCCGAATGGCCTCCCGTAGGGATTCTATGATCTGTGCTTTTTGTGATGGATTTTAATTGGTTGGTAACAATTTGATAATTTCAGGATTTCATTTTTAAAATTTATTTACATTTTTAAAAATAAATTTAGAGGACCCAATTCATTTTTTCCAATTAAGGGGCAATTTAGCGAGTCCACACAGACAAGGGGAGAATGTGAAAATTCCACACGGACGGTGACCCAGAGCTGGGATCGAACCTGGGACCTCGGCACCGTGAGGCAGCAGTGCTAACCCACTGCGCCATCGTGCTGCCAGGATTTTACAATTGATGTCTCTCAGTGGGAGCGATTTAACGAGACAGGAACAGAGTGCTGTGTGGTTAGGTTTAGCGAGATGTTTCTCGGTGCCTGCAGCCGAACTTATGCAGTTTTTTAGCCTCGGCGATGAACGTCCAGCCGAGGCTGCACTTACATAATTTCCTGCACTGCTGGGCTCACCTTGGCAGTGCCACCCAAGCGAGATCCAGATTGCGACATCTCTCAAGAAGTCGTTAAATGTTGCAAGGTGCTTCAAGGCCTCTCAGGTGATTCAGCGGCCTTGTCGAATCCCCACGTAGCGCGCGCCGAGGCCATTAAATTGTGCCCTGAATGTACAGGTTATCGCTAAGATCTGCAAGCTGCCGACTTTGAAATATGAGACCTACGCCTTAAGCCCCCACAAAGACTGACAAGGCTAGACTTGTACAATTCTCACTTCAGTGGAGATTCACTAATCCAAACAGAGTCAAGATTGGAATATAGGTCTGCGTAAAATGTGTAACTCAGAGCTACTATCCATGCTTGTCAATGGGATTTCCCATTGAAGCCACTCCATCCACCGGGAAACCTGTGGGCAGGGTTGCACTGCCGGCAAGAACAGATAATCCCAATGGCTGGAGAATTCCGGCCTGTTTGTTTGACCGGGGGTCAAGTCAATTTTTCTGGCCTTTGAATTGAAGGATGGGGTGCACACAGCATCAGTCTGCATCTGTTAAACCTTCTCCATTTCTGTTGCAGTGGAGGATGGATCAGATATTGACCCAAATATTCTCTGTACTCTTCGAAAACTACAGGATGGATATTTCGGTGGAGCCAGGTATGAATTTCTGCATGGATTTGAACAGTTGTTTGTGTTTTAAATAGCGGAGTTAATGATGAGCGCGTGGGGAGGGCTTGTCGCTGTGGGTAGCAGTCCCTGCTTCTTGATGATGGATTCATAACAGGTTGATTATCAACTTGTAAATACTTCCATCAGACGGTCCTCCAGCAGGAACGTCAGTCAGGGGGCTTGGTGTTGCTGAGCCTGATATCGTATTATTAGGCAGCGAATGCAGAGAAGGTGCTGGGATTGTGTGGGGATCCAGAGGCAGTAATGGTTTGGATGGGGTCAGGGTTAAGGGCATTAGTGATGGCCTCACTGCCGTTTTCTCTGGGGATATATTCAGTGAACCCAGTGGTAGACTCCAGGTTGAAGATATGGGGACAGTTTCGGCAGCACTTTAAATTGGGGACGGTATCGAAGTTGGCGCTGATCTGTGCGAACCATTTGTTCGAGCTGGCTGTCAGGTTTAGACAATGGGAGGGGAAGGGGGTGGAAGGGATGAGGGACTTGTTTTTAGAGGGGTGGTTTGCGAGCTTGGAGGAGTTGTCAGCGAAACTTGGGCTTTCAGAGGCGGATGGTTTTAAGGCACCTACATGTTCGCAACTTCGCAAAAAAGGTCTTCCCACATTTCCTTTGGTGCCTCCTTCCTCATTGTTGGAGAGGGTTTAGTCGCTGGCCGAGATGGGAGAGGGGAACACATCGGTGATTTATGGCAGGATTATGGCGGAAGTCGAAGTGGGAGGAGGAGGTGGGATTGGAGCTGGAGGATGATGTGTGGTGTGAGGCTCTGCAACATTATCATGTGCAAGGTTAGGGTTGATACGGTTGAAGATAGTGTCTCGGCCCATTTCACCAAATCCAGGATGAGCAGGTTATTTGTGAGGTGGAGGATGAGAGTGAACATTGTGAGAGGGGCCTGGCTAATCATGTGCACATGTTCTGGTTGTGTCCGAAACGCGTGGGGTTCTGGGTCTCCTTCTTCAGCACCATGTTGGTGATTCTACAGATTGAACTGAAGCAGACTGGGGAGGGGCAGATGTCCAGGTCTTCACCTTGCTGATTGCTTGTAGGCGGGTGTTAGTAGGTTGGAGGTCAGCTTCTCCACCCAGCTCCTCGGTACAGTAGGGGGACCTTATGAAATTTTTATATCTCGAGAAAGTGAAGTACACCGTGAGGGGGGACAATTGAGGAGTTTTACCGAAAATGGCAGCCTTCTGTACTTTAAAGAGCTGGTCACTGTTAGTTGTTAGGTGGTGGGGTGGGGAGAACAGGGGGAGGGGAGTCTCTCTGTCGGGGTTATGCCACATGGAGGGGGGGAGGGTTTCAGGGATTTGTTTATTGTTTTATTGTGTTATTGTTTATGTATAAAATTTGAAAAATGTGAATAAAAATTCTTCCTGATGACTGACAGGAAGAGTGGGAGAGTTTCCTGGTCAGCCATACTGCAGTGCTTTGCTGTTGCCTTCAGCAGCACGTCACCAAGTCTAACCATGGACCAATCCAATGGGAGTCCATGGTCACCGAGGCCCTCGAGGGTAGATGATGGGCGTGATTCTCTGGCCTCGTTTCGCTCGAACGCAAGTGCAACGTGGCCTGACAATAGCGGGAGAGGCCTGAACAAGAACGCTGTATGCGCCAAAGAGTTTGCCTTGCAACCAGCCAGCCACCGTGGGCGAAATTAGGATCTTGCCGTACGCGACAAGAAACCAATTATCACTACTTAAGCCCTATTTCCATGCAATTAACGGGTGCCACCCTATATCCAATCGGTCACCCGTACCAGCCTCCCCGGACAGGTGCCGGAGTGTGGCGACTAGGGGCTTTTCACAGTAACTTCATTGAAGCCTACTCGTGACAATAAGCGATTTTCATTTCACACTGGCACCGATTAGCACTCCTTTTGAAAATCGTGAACCTGGTGGAAGGGCTTCCATGGAGAGCCGAGGTGGTGATTGGCCATCTTTGGTCACAGGCAAAGAGCCCGGGGGTGCTGGGCTTGCTTACCCAGTGCTCAGCAGGGATGGAACACTCTCTGCAGGGGTGGGCCGCCATGTGTGGGGGGGTGGGGTTGGCGTGTGGGGAAGGGGGGTGGTCCACTGGGGGGGGGGGCAACTGCTCGTGGCTTCACCATGCCAACCCGTGGGGGGTTCGGTAGCACAGTGGAGGGGGGGGAACGTTAGCACAGTGGTTAGCACAGTTGCTTCATAGCTCCTGGACCCAGGTTCAATTCCCGGCGTGGGTCACTGTCTGTGCGGAGTCTGCACATTCTCCCCGTGTCTGCGTGGGTTTCCTCCCACAGTCCAAAGGTGTGTAGGTTAGGTGGATTCGCCATGCTAAATTGCCCTTGGTGTCCAAAAAGGTTGGGTTCGGTTACTGGGTTACGGGGATAGAGTTTAAGTGGGGTGCTCTCTCTGTACTGTAAATTCTATGATTCTATGATCATGTGTACCCGTTCCAGGGGCAAACAGCCTGTCTGCCCCACCGGCCACTTATAACCCCACTGACTGGAAGCTATTGTTGAATTGGCTATCGTAGTTCAGTGAGCACTTCACACATCCCAAGTGGACTCCTGTGAGTGGGAGGGCCATGTAGCATGTGGGTGTCATTGCCTAGCATTCCAATCCGTGATGCCTGGACACTGTGCCTGAAATCTGCGGGAGGCAACACCACACAAACAATACCTTGTATGTGACCACCCCATGACGATCATGCAAGGGTGTGCACGCTTCCCAGACAGCTACATCCTGGGGCAGTCAGACATCCCCAGCCACTTCGAGGACCACCCCAAGATGGGCGGCAAGTTCTTGGGGGATAAGGGGTACCCGCTAAGGACCTGGCAAATAACGCCAATATGGGGGCCAGAGACCGATGTGGAGACCCAATGCAACGAGGCGGGGACCCAATGCAGTGAGGCCCATGTGGCCACCCGGTCTGTCATTGAGCATTGCATCGGACTGCTTAAAATGTGCTTCCAATGCCTCGACCGCTCCGTAGTACACTCCCCAGAGGGTCGTCCACTTTGTGGTGGTCTTGTGTATCCTTCATAACCTGGCACAGCAGCGGGATGACGAGCTGGAGGTGGGGGGTGAGGAACATGTAGCCACCTCCCAGGATGAGGACAAGGGTGGTGAGGAGGCGCCACACCAGCAGGGGCTGGGGGACGATCCTGAGGAGGAACAGGAAGACCAGATGGAGGCTGCAGGACAGGCGCCAGCGGCAAGGGTTCGGTAAGCCCGGAGGGCCAGGGAGGCCCTCAGACCTGCCCGTTTCACATAGGATGTGGCCTGGTCCATCATCGATACCTTACCATCTCACCCCACTCCTCCCATTTCCCAACCTTCAGGCTCCATGTTACATCAGTCAGAGTGCTGTGCATCAATCAACCCACAGAGAGCTGAGCACTGCTGCTCCTCAATCTACACCATAGCCTGACCCCTGCCTCACGCCCATCACCTCGGGACGGAGAGGCAGCTGGTTCAAGCCCCTGCTGCCCCTGCATCATCTGGCTCTGCCAGCCCTGGTGGCTCCCCGATGTCTACACCATGGTGTCAACACCCTTGGCGATGCTCCTCAGTGATTGGGACATGCTCTGCAGTGCCTTGGCGATACCCAGCTGCGACTGGGACAAGCCCCGCAGCACCTCGACCATGCCCATCTGAGAGTGGGACATGTCCCACAGAAACTCATCAAGGTCAGCGTCGTTCTGGGTCACGTTCCCCAGCGAGTCTGACATTCTGCCGAGCCCCTCAGCCATGGCTGTCACTAACTGCGCGATGTCTTGGACATCTCTACTAATGGTGCTGACATTATGTATCAGGCTCCCGCTGGGGTTGCCACCCTAGCAGTGTTGGCCTCAGTGCCACACATTGCCAGCGACATCTCCTGCGGCCATAGCCTCATGGACTCCTCCAAACGGCTATGGACCTGCTGGAGTGTTGTTGCCACCTCCGTCAGAATGTCCCGGCCACTCCCTAACGTCTCGAATAGCTTCAGGATAGTCTGTAGACCCAACTGGGTCCTGGGATCCAGCAGACCTCCAACTGCTGTCTCGCCTGGACATTACTGTTTCCATCTGCATCAGCAAATGTGTGGTGCTCATCAGATTGTGCTCAGAAACCTGCCCACTAACATTGCCCAGCGAAGTGTGTGTACCTGCACTGGCGGAAGGTGGGGATGACAGCTGTGACCTGTCGATTGTGGTATCCTCGAAGCTCTCCTCTGAGGTAGTCTGATGGGAGGCAGGGGATGAGACCACACCGGGTGGGCCAGAGCCGTCAGCTGGAGGATCTGCGGAAGAATGAACATGTGGTCAGTGGGAGGGATGGGTCAGTCTGTATGGCAATAACAACTCACATTTGACAGGTGCTCCGGGTGGACCCAGTGGATCCTCATCTCTGCGGCGTGCTCCAATCTCCGCATTTGTGACCACTCTGTCCTCGGCCAGTCCCGAAACCTCTAGGACCCGTTCCTCAAAGGTCGTGAGGATTCTTATGTCTGGCACCCCTCCACCAATCTGGGCCCTCTCCAGGTGACTGTGGAAGAGCTTCTCCTGTGGAGACACAGAGAGGGCATCGTTAGACGCAAGCACAGTTCGCACTGTTGGGGGGGGGGGGGGGGGGGGTGGCGTGGTGAAGGAAGGCTTGAGGGGGTTGAAGGGAGTGGGCAAGTGAAGAGAGGGTTGCGTGAAGCGTTTGATGCGGGTGGATAATCTCAGGACGGGGGGGGGGGGGGGGGGGGGGGGGGGGGGGGGGGGGGGGGGGGGGGTTGGTGTCAATGCACGCGTGCGGCTCAGTGTAGGTTGTTCACCTTGCAGCACTGGAGGTCAGTCCGCCTGGTCACACTTCCCGAGCACAGACCCGACGAATCGGCTGCCGAGCCTTCATTTGCAGCATGAAAGCCCGTGGGGCCTCGTTAAGTGGACCAATTAACATTGTGTTGCATTGCCGGCCTTGCCAGGCCGAGCGCCGGAAAGCCAGCGGCAGTTCCTGCTCGATATCACACTTAGAAATCTTTCTGGAGACTCACGCCCAAAGAGAATGATGAGTGTGCTGTGGTTACAGCGATTTGGATGGATAATGTTCTGGTGATGAAGTGTGGTAAATGTAACTAACTGTGATGATAATGTTTAACCTTCTAGAATAAAAACCGGCAAACTATCTGAATTTCTGATTACCTCATGCTACACACATCTGAGTTTCCTGGACCCAGGACCTGATGGCTTTCTGTTGGATGATTATCTTAGTGAAGACAGCGGCAGTCGGAATGATGATGTGGAAGAAGCTGTGTCTGTGCACAATTCCTGCTATAAAAATGATGGTAGGAAGCTTCCAGATTCTGCTAAGTACACTTCTCCACTTGCACAATAGGCGTGGCCAGCACATTTGTGGAAAATGTTAATCTTCGGTACATTTTTTGGAAATACCTCATTACGAATCAATTCAGCCAACGATGTGCAGGTTCGGCGTATTGGCTGTGCAAAAGTTGCCCTTTAGGTGGGTTTACAGGGAGAGGGCGGGGGATTGGGCTTGGGTAGGGTGCTCTTTCAGAGAGTCGATGGGCTGAATGGCCTCCTGCACTGAAGGGATTCAGTGGATTGCTTTTGTTTAATATGATCAATATTTAAAAGAAAACAATTATTTGTAGTGGATTCTTAATTTTCAATAAGCTAAGGAAGTTTGGAAGCTAATTTCAACCTGCCCACCTTCAATTGAAGCCAATGGAGTCAGAGGGCGATTTTTATTTCTCCCCCCAGAGTCTGGGGGGGGGGGCTGTTTAATCAGGCAGGAAGTGAGGGTGGAGACCCCATTGCCATCCCAACTTCACCCCCACTCCCCAATTAAGTCCAGGGAGTGTAGTTCTGCAGATGGCTTGCTTGTCCAAAGCCGATTGAGATCCTTGGCTACTGAATGGCCTAATTCTTTCTCTACCAGAGAGGCGGGGGGGGGGGGGGGGGGGGGGGGGCACACTGTGTTGAAACTCACCAGGTAAATCCGCTGTTGATAGTTGCAGACCTACAGGTTCCCTGTGCCGATCGGCACTCCTTATTTCATTGGAGCTCCCGGAAATGTCGGAAGTAATAGTTTTTATCTTGGACATCTGGGCTCCTGCCGCCTGTCTTGCAGCACAGAGGAATGCCATTCATCCCTTGAATTGATGCTAGCTCTGTGCCGAGGAACCCAGTTAGCCCCATCCTCCGCCCACTGTATCCCTATAGCTCTGCAAGTTTTTTTCCCTCTAGTGTGCACCCAATTTCCTTGTGAAATCATTGATCCACCATCTCATAGGCAGTGAGTTCCAACTCATTGCCACCCACTGTATAAAAGACCTTCCTCACATTCCCCCTGCATCTCTTGCACAATCTGTATCTCTCCCAGTCATTGTATTCTCAACCAATGGGAGCTCTTCATTGTCTGTCTTCTCTCGACCTAACATAATCATGTCCCCCTCTATCAAATCTTCGCTCAATCTCCTTTGCTCCAAGGCTTAAAACCAGACAAATGTTACAGCACAGAAGGAGGGCATTCAGCCCATCTTGCCCATGTCGACCCAAAGACATCCAGTGGCCCTTTCTAATCCCACCTTCCTGCACCATCCATAGCCCTGTAGCTTAGAGCACTTAGGGTGCAGATCCAGGTACTTTTTGAAAGAGTTTAGGGTCTCTGCCTCCACCACCAACTGAGGCAGTGAATTCCAGACTCTCACTACCCTCTGCATAAAACCGTTTTTCATGCTCCCTCTACACCTTCTGCCACTTAGCTTTAATTTATGGCTCCTGGCTTTTGAACTCTCTGCCAAGGGAAACATGTGCCTCTTGTCTACGCTATCTCTGTTCCTCACAACCGGACCTTGTAACTAAAATCCCAAATCCCTGGAACTATTCTGGGAAACCTCCCTCTTTAGTGAAAGTTAACACTGCGCAGAGAGTAAAGTGTCCAATTACATCTTGGTGATTTCTGGGTTTGATTATAATTGCTCCTAGTGTTTCTGTTTAAAGAAGAGGAAAGAATAATCTCCCATCTGTGAGGAGGTTGAGCATCTCCAAAACCAAATCAAAGAGCTGAAGGGAGCTGAGTCGGGGATAGAAGTGAAAGCTATATCATATGTGTGAGAGAGATGGCAGCACGGTAGCATTGTGGTTAGCACAATTGCTTCGCAGCTCCAGGGTCCCAGGTTCGATTCAGGCTTGGGTCACTGTGCGGAGTCTGCACATCCTCCCTGTGTCTGCATGGGTTTCCTCCGGGTGCTCCGGTTTCCTCCCACAGTCCAAAGATGTGCAGGTTAGGTGGATTGGCCATGATAAATTGCCCTTAGTGTCCAAAATTGCCCTTAGTGTTGGGTGGGGTTACTGGGTTATGGGGATAGAGTGGAGGTGTTAACCTTGGGTAGGGTGCTCTTTCCAAGAGCCGGTTCAGACTCGATGGGCCAAATGGCCTCCTTCTGCACTGTAAATTCTATGGCCATACTGAATTCATACACTCAGACATTATAAAGATCTAGGGGCACCAGAGAAGGTGCAGAAAATATTTACAAGGTAAAACTGCGGGGCTACAACTATCAGGAGAGATTGAGCAGATCTTTTCCCCAGAAATTAAAAGACTGTCTTTAAAATTAAGGAAGGGTTTGATAGGTCAGATGTAGCAAAACTATTTCCACTTGTGGGAAACCAAATGTTTAAATATAAATCCAGTAAGGCAGGAGTAACTTAGTGGTGAGAATGTGAAACACTCGGGCCATTCGCTGGTCTTTGGTTTGGTCGGCAGCGCACCACCCCTTCCCGCGGTTTTTCCCAGCAGCATGGGGTGGCTTTAATGGGAAATCCCATTGACAGCAGAGAATCGTGCCACCAGCGAACAGCCTACCGCCTCCGACTGCCTCGAAGCACACGGCTGGGAGGTGGGAGAATCCTGCCCTCTATCACAGAGTGGTTGAGGCAATAAGTGTTGATGTATCCAAGGGGAAGTTGGATAAACATATGACAGGAAAAGGAACTGAAGGACATGCTGACAGGATGAGATGAAGGGGTGGACGTCTGCTTGTTTGAAGCAAAGTAAAAAGCACAATGTCCAATACCTGTGCTGTAAATGCCCTGAAATCCTCTCATATTAGGAGAGACAGGCAAAGGGAGTTTTTAAAAATGTCAATTATTGTGCTGAATTGGTGAGAAAATCCAGATATCATTATCGTTTGTTCCCTTCTTGGTGGGTTTAGTTTGTTCTGAATTTTCAAAAAGCACATTTTTCCTAATTCTTGGCTGGTATCAGCAAATGGTGAAAACACCATTTCCTAGTCATCCTGTCTTTTCACTGGCTGGCCGTCAAAAACAATAAACGTACATACTTTGTTTTTGATTGTACTCATTCATGCGATGTGGGCATTGCTGGCTAGGGCAGAATTTATTTTCCATCCCAACTGCCGTTGTTCAGGGGGTGTTTAACAGTTTTGCTGTGGGCCTTTTTAATGTATTTATTCATTTTATGGGACATGAGCATCGCTGACTGGGCCAGCATTTATTGCCCATCCCAAGCTGCCTTCCGTTTCAGAGGGCACTGAAAACTCAACCAGTGGTGGTTTTCTCTGCCATATAGTTCCATACTTATGGAAAAGACAGCAAGGAGCAGGTCCCATGTTGTATTGCTGGTAAGGCAAGCTCTGATTCGTCCACCTCATCAACAACTTAGTCCCTCGAGGATCGTTTTTGAAGCCATATTTAGGTTGCTTCAGCACTAAGGAGTTCACCCTGGTTACCCACCCCGCCCCAAACTGCCTCCAGAACTGCCCAGGTAGTGCCAGGCATGATCTTACCTTCTCTTTCCCCCCCCCTCACCCCCTTCCCGAGCGATGCAGTCACCTGACCTCCCCTGCTCGCCAAGTGCACATCTTGGGACATCAATTTGGTTTAACACCATTCTGCCCTCGTGCCGAGGTGGATGATTCTTATGCAGGGGGTGGTTTGATCCAAACATGGAGGCCTTGTAATGATATGCTAATTAATTCAAATGATAAACGCCACTGTCGAGGCGGAGACACCGTTCACCTCGACATGAAACACGATTTGGCATTTCTCACAAGATTTTCGGCTCCCATCTACAACCGCGCCAACTCTATTGGAGTGGAAAATCCCAATTTTAAATATGATACCCTGTGCCCACCTTGGGAGACAAGCATCCATCGTAACAGGCTGCTTTACTTTAAAGCTGCACTTAGTCCTGAGAGTGGGATCTCTCTCATGACTTTTCTTTCTGTAGCGAAATCAGATACATTTGATTGATTAATTGATATTTATTGTCACATGTACCGAAGTACAGTGAAAAGTATTTTTCTGTAGCCAAGGGAACGTACACAGTACGTACATAGTAGACAAAAGAATAATCAACAGAGTATATTGACAAATGGTACATCAACAAATAGTGATTAGTTACAGTGCGGAACAAGGGGCCAAACAAGGGCAGCATAGGGAATCGTGAATAGTGTTCTTAAAGAGAACAGATCAGTCCAAGGGAGAGTCGTTGAAGAGTTTAGGAACTGTGGGGACTTCTGTATTTTCTGCCTAATGGAAGGTCTGGAAGAGGGCAAAGCCTGGGTGTGAGGAGTGTCTGATAATGTTGTCTGTCTTCCTGAGGCAGTGGGAGGTGCAGACAGAATCAATGGGAGGATGGCGTGTGATGCGTTTGGCTGAGTTCACTACACTCTGCAGTTTCTTGCGATCTTGGGCTGAGCAGTAGCCATACCAAGCTGTGATGCAGCCGGATAGGATCCTCTCTATGGCACATCTGTAGAAGTTTGTGAGAGTCGATGCTGACATGCTGAATTTCTTTAGCTTCCGTAGGAAGTAGAGACATTGTTGGGCTTTCTTGACTGTTGCATCAACGTGAATGGACCAGGACAGACTGTTGGTGATGGTGACCCCCAGGAACTTAAAGCTATCGACCATCTCTACTTCGAAGCCATTGATGTAGACGGGAGTGTGTGTCATGCTACGCTTCCTGAAGTCGATGATCAGTTCCTTGGTCTTTCCAGCATTTAGAGAGAGGTTGTTTTTGGTACATCATGCAACCAAGTGATCTATCTCCCATTTTTCATGTGAAGCTCTTTTCCTGCTTCGTTTTGCATGTGAAGCAGACAGTGAAGAACAACCATCCTATTCTGAAATAAACGCAGGCAAAAGAAACATATCCAGGTATTGCACCTTGAATTCAACAAAAACCTGCATGGCAACACCTTGACCAATCAGGAGTCGACTTGCCAACCAATCAGCATCCCCTTTTCTCTTGCAGTATAAATTGTTGCACACTTAGAGATTTGCCATTCTTGCGAGCGTGTTGTGAGGAAAACCTTCAACAACTTATCCCTCTTTCCTTGACTTTCTGACCAACAGACCACAATCAGTAAGAATGAACACCAACACCTCCTCCACAATAGTCCTCAATACCGGCGCCCTGCAAGGCTGCGTACTTAGCCCCCTATTCTACTCCCTGTACACACACGACTGCGTGGCAAAACTTGGTTCCAACTCCATCTACAAGTTTGCTGACTATACGACCATAGTGGGCCGGATCTCGAATAACGACGAGTCCGAATACAGGAGGGAGATAGAGAACCTAGTGGAGTGGTGTAAGGACAACAATCTCTCCCTCAATGCCAGCAAAACTAAAGAGCTGGTCATCGACTTCAGGAAGCAAAGTACTGTACACACAGCATCAACGGGGCCGAGGTGGAGATGGTTAGCAGTTTCAAATTCCTTGGGGTGCACATCACCAAAAATCGGTCCTGGTCCGCTCACGTCGACGCTATCACCAAGAAAGCACAACAGTGCCTATACTTCCTCAGGAAACTAAGGAAATTCAGCATGTCCACATTACCCCTTACCAACTTTTACAGATGCACTATAGAAAGCATCCTATCGGGCTGCATCACAGCCTGGTATGGCAACTGCTCAGCCCAGGACCGCAAGGAACTTCAGAGAGTCGTGAATACCGCCCAGTCGATCACACGAACCTGCCTCCCATCCATGGACTCCATCTACACCTCCCGCTGCCGGGGGAAAGCGGGCAGCATAATCAAGGATCCCTCCCACCCGGCTTACTCACTTTTCCAACTTCTTCCATCGGGCAGGAGATTCAGAAGTCTGAGAACACGCACGAACAGACTCAAAAACAGCTTCTTCCTCACTGTCACCAGACTCCTAAATGACCCTCTTATTGACTGACCTCATAACACTACACCCTGTATGCTTCAACCGATGCCAATGCTTATGTAGTTACATTGTATATCTTGTGGTGCCCTATTATGTATTCTCATGTGTTTTCTTGTCTTTTCTTGAATTTTGTTTAATTTCATTTTCTTCCAAGTACTGAATGATCTGTTGAGCTGCTTGCAGAAAAATACTTTTCACTGTACCTCGGTACATGTGACAATAAACAAATCCAATCCAATCTTTCTGCTGCTACAATTTGGAGTAGTTTAGGAAGTTAACCTTGTCCACATGAGCAAGTCTTGGATGAGAATCTAACTCCTGGATATAGATCTCGAGGAGACTTGATGTGAAGCATCGATTAAGATCTGGCAAGTGATAAAGGGTTGTTAGATCATCAAAATATCCCAGATTGTAAAATATTTCTTTTGGGTTTGTAAGAATGTATGAATTTCCTGTTGAAGAATAATCTGAATGAAATGATTTTTAACTTAGTGACTACTATTGTTCTGTTTTTTCAGACACAGTTGATAGTCAAGATGAGCTTGTGCAATATATAAATCATCTGCTACAAAGCACGACCCCTGTGTCAAAGCGTCTACCTCCAACATCCACAAATCCAGGGATGCATCATGTGTTTGAGGCTGAGCACACCACAAGAGACATAATATCACTGGTGGCCAAAGCAAAGGGACTGGAGTTACCAAGTAATCATACCATTATTTTTAAGAATGAGAAAGTTACGCTATCCTTGTCTATTTTTTTTAAATTGGAAAACCCAGGTGTTTAGCAAAAGGTGAAGCTCAAGGTTTAAATCGAAAGAATTTTGCTGCACAGAAATAAAAATACATGGTTACCAAGAACTATCTAAAGTAGCCTGTTACATTAAAGATATTCAAAGTTCAGTGAACACCATGGGCGGGATTCTCCCTGTGGGGGACTAAGTTCCCACGCCCGCCGGAAAACGGGCGAGAATCACTCCGGACTTTTTCCTCGAAGGTCCGGGGTAATTCTCCGTTCTCCAGGGGGCGAGAGGCTTCCGGCGTGCATCCCACAGCCCTGGCTGCCGGCGGGGCCCTGCTGGACATGCCGCGCATGCGCACGGCGACCCACCTCGGCGCGGGTGCCGCCGACATGGTGGCACCACACAGTGGGCCCGTGCGGAGGAAGATAGGTGGCTCCCGGATCACGATGGCCCTGCCGATCGGTGGCCCCCGATCGCGGGCCTGCCCGTCATCGAGGCCCCCCCCTGGTGTCTGATCCCCACGCCCTCAACCATAACGCCCCCACCAGCCACGCCTCTGAGTTCCCGCCGGGTAAAACCACATCGGAACCACGCCCGTGGGACTCAGCGGGCACTTGGCCCGTCGAGCGCGGAGAATCGCTGGGGGGCCTTTTCCAACGGCCCCCGACCGGCGCGCATCGTTCGCGCGCGAATTGTGGCAATTCTCCGGTCACCGGAGAATCTCTTCATGGCGTGGGGGCCAATTTGGGAATTCTCCGCCCCCGTGCCAAGCAAGATTTCGGTGTGGAGGGTCGGAGAATCCCGCCCCATAACTTTCAGTCCAAACAAAATGAATTTAAGTTAAATTTCCTTCCACATACTTTTGACTTCCACGCCAAAATGCTCCAGTTATTCCACTTCTCAGAAATTGGAGGATTGACTATTTGCCTTTTGTACTGTACTGATTCATATGAGAGCTGAGTGATTTCCTGAGCCTTATTCGCCTTCAAATATCCTCCAACCTCCCCAAGGTTCGTGTCTCTGTTCAACACCAAGGTGTTGCTTGCGTCTTTAGCGTAACCACCTCAGATCTGAACTTTTGTGGTTCTAAAGTTCTTTAGCTCTGAAGACATGACTGTAGGAACTCCCTGCCTTTTCCCAGATTGACTATCTCAGAGGACGAACCTAAGCTTACAGCTGAAGTCCAGTTTGATTAAACCAAACCGTTTGGAAGAGATATGCCCCCCCCCCCCCCCCCCCCCCCCCCCCCCCCCCCATTAAATATCTTATTTACCGTTTGCTTTTTCAATTGTTTACCTACCAGGCAGCTTGGTCACATGATCAGTTCCTGGAAAAAGTTGCTTCCAAAGAAAAGTAATTCTTAAAGAGACCATCACCCCAAGATAACGTGTGTGTCTTACCCCCAAAAACACATTGGGCGGAATTGTCCGTCGGCGGGATCCTCCGCTTCACCGGCAGCGCACGCACACCCGTGAATTTCCTGATGGTGTGTGGGTGGCCACAAGGGAAACCCCATTGGCCAACTGCCAGGATGGAGGATCCCGCTGTCGGCCGGGGAACACTGCACCAGAAAGCGGGTCTGGCAGGAATCCCGCCCATTATATATTGACATCATTTGTTTTGCAATTGTTTTTGTGAGACATTTAGAGAGGATACAGCTTTATAAGGTCTAGTTGTAACCCTTCCTGCCAAGCAATTAAATTGGTCAATGTGCCTGATCTCATTGCCCTCACGCGGACTGCGATTGTTACTTGCTGTGAGTGATAGAGAAGAAGTTCTATAAGGTTGTACAATCAGCTTCCCATTCAGCTTGAATGGGAGGATGAGGTAAGATATCCGGAATCTTATGTTGCAAAGAATTTATTAGTTTGCCACTTCCCACTAGCCCCGCCATAGATGCACAACCCCTTCCTCAGTCTCAATAAGCACCTGCTCCTTACACATCTCTTCCATCCTGTCTTCTACACACAAAGACACAGACACACATAGAGAAAAAGGGAGACACACATACAGACACGCAAATCACACACAAACACATGCACAGGCAAATATTCTCACTGAGAAAGGGACATCCACACGGACACAAAGTCGCGCACACAAACGCACAGACACAAAAACATGCAAACACACACATACATACACATGCACACCCATGCATACTTATATCCACAGTGCAACAGGGCTGGATTTTCATCCTGGAGAGGGGAGTAAAGCAAATTTCTGATGTTCCGTTCATTTCCTATCTGGCAGTGTCCTCCCAGCCTTTTTCATGGTGGGGTAGCAGGGATGGGCTGGAGTCAGGGCCAGTGACTCTGAGGCTGAAACAGATGCAGGCGGATGCCAAGGCCCCCAGCAAACATGTGAGGCCCCCAGCAAACATGAACGTGCACACACTTCTAAAACTCTACTTGACTTTAACCTGGGTTGAGTATGATTCCGTTTTACGATAAACGAGTTAATTATCAACGTAATTGTCAATGGGATTTTGACAATAATTTAATTGCCGTGTTAATGTAAGCCTACTTGTGACACTAATGAAGATTACTTTTATTCAAATCTCTGTCACTGAGGAATAAGTCATAAAAACAGAAAATGCTGGAAAAACCCGACAAGTCCGGCAGCATCTGTGGCGAGAGAGACAGTTAACGTTATGAGTCCAATATGACCCTTCGGAACATTTCTGATCTCCAGCATCCACAGAATTCTTCTCTTATTTTACTGAGCAATAGATAATATGAAAACCTATCCCAGATCGGTGTGAGCACTGCTGCTGAAAGTGTTGTCAAGCCCAATTTTCTGAATATCTACTCTGATTTTTCACACAGATGCCTCCATGTACTTGCCTGTTAAAGTTCCAATTACTCAACAGAAACCTCTAAATCTATTGGAAGTACCAAAGTCACACCCAGTGAAGGTCAGTGTTCAAAAGTGCTTAACACTTTGTTGAATGTATCTCAATGGGTTAAAAATTAGCATGGGCAATAAATTCCCACATCCCATAAATTAATTCAAATTTATTTTTAAATTAGAAAAGAATTGGGCCAGATTTGGTTAAACAAACTTGTGAATACATGAGGAAAGGTCCAGGGCGGAATTCTCCGCTCCCCACGTGGTGTGGGAGAATCGTGGGAGGGCATCCCGACATTTTTTACGCCCCCAGATTCTCCCCCCCCCTCGGAAAAATCGCCGCTCGCCGTTTTTCACGGTGAACGCCGATTCTCCGAGCCCGATGGGCCGAGCGGCCGGCCCTTCACGCCCGTTTCACCACGGCAGCAACCACACCTGGTCGCTGTATTCGTGAAACGGCCGCCGGATGCCCGTTTGGGGCATCCAGGGTCCTGATTGGGACGGGAGCACCGCGACTGTGCTCCGGAGGGGATAGGCCCGCGATCGGTGCCCACCGATCGTCGGGCCTGCGTCCAAAACGGACGCACTCTTTCCCCTCCGCCGCCCGGCAAGATCACGCCGCCACGCCTTGCCGGGCGGCGGTGGAAAAAGACCGCACCGCGGGTTCGCGCGTCTGTGCGCTGACGTCATCCGTGAAGCGCCTTTCGGGCGTCATTTCCGGCGGCCGAGGCCGTGGCCGGGAACGACGGGGGCCCGCTCCTAGCCCCCCGGGTGGGGGTGAATTAGGTGCGGGGAGCGGGCCGAGTTCACGACGGCCTCCATGATTTTGGCCACGAGCGGAGAATTCCGCCCCCAGAATCTGAAGTGTGCTCTCGAATGTTTACTTCCCATTTTTGCTGGGATTGAGTTGGGAGCGTGGTGTGTTCCATGCTTGCGTGGTTTCTGAAAGAAATTGGCCACTGATATCACCGGCTGCCTCCACTGAAGTGGAATTTTGATAGGCCAGGAGTGTGAATCCCAGAGTGTGGAGATTAGAATAGTAGGAGCAAGTCTGCATTTGGGGATTTACTTGGATAGCATCCCTTTGGAGAAATAAGGGATCCTTTTGGATCAGGTCCCATCACACTTTTGGGGTAAGTCAGGTGTCTTTTGGGGGCGGTAATGTGCCTTTGTAATTATTTTAAGTTGTCAGAAATGTGCTTAAAAAATGCATAAACACATTACTGTCAAGTTCATTGTAACTGTCAACAGACCTGTCAAAATCAATTGTCAATGTTGTCAGAAGCACCTGGAACTTAAAATTCCTGCCCTTTAAACCTTTGGGGGGGGAAAAGTGGTGTTTTTTAAAAAAAATGATTGTTTGCTATTTCACTCTGTCTGGTGACATAAGGCTCCGGGTTTTTGGATTACTGCTGCATGACTGATTTCACAACCATCCAGTAGGATGCTTGCCATTTCAGAGTTCCATGGGGCAGCACGGTGGCCTAGTGGTTAGCACAACCGCCTCACGGCGCTGAGGTCCCAGGTTCGATCCCGGCTCTGGGTCACTGTCCGTGTGGAGTTTGCACATTCTCCCCGTGTCTGCGTGGGTTTCGCCCCCACAACCCAAAAATGTGCAGTGTAGGTGGATTGGCCACGCTAAATTGCCCCTTAATTGGAAAAAATAATTGGCTAATCTAAATTTATAAAAAAAAATGTCAGAGTTCCATTGACAGCTACAAATGGCTTTAGAATCTTTGATGTGGGATGAATTCCATTGCTTGTTGTTTCAAGGGATTGTGGAATCGAATGAAATGTTTATTATTACTAAGCTTTATTTAGCTGAAGAAATGCAAATATAGTAAATAGGTTATGAATGCAAGTGTTTTTTTAAAAATGTAATGAAGTCTGCAGTCATTACTTAGAACTTGATTTGATCTTTACTGCAATTCAGAAGATATGGGCGCACCAGGTGAATAATGGGAGAGGGCAAAATCGAAATTGCCAACAGGCGCGAACCATTTTGCAATTCACCTGACCCACCCCCGATGGCGAGTTCCGGACCTTGCCCCAAAATGGCGAGAATATCATTAACTCTAATTTGCATTCATTTCAATCTCCATTAACGAGATTGAAGTAAAATGCAGCGGCCTCTCGTGAATTACCCGCCTCCCCATCGGGAAGTCGCGCGGTGTCATTTATTACTTCTTTTCAAACACGTGAATCTGGTGCAGTGGCTTCTTGGGGGACGTGAGGAGGTGAGTAGGATTTTCCATTTTCCAGTATGCAGTTCAAGGGGACTAGAGCTGCTGCCCCAGTTGCTCCAGTGCTCAGGGGAGGGGGGGATGTTGTTCGGTGGGCTGGAGTTTTCCAGGTAGGGGGTCGTGCCTGGGCAGGTGGAGTGAGGGGCTTTGCGTCTGTGAGGCCTTCAAGTCTTTACATATTGTGGAGACACAGAACAGGAGCAACTACAGCTGTAGCCTGTCTGTCCTATGAAGCTCTCCCAGGACAGAGCCCTGCTGCAGCTTCTCTCATGATAATGATCTTTATTGTCACAAGTAGACTTACATTAACACTACAATGAAGTTACTGTGACAATCCCCTAGTCGCCACATTCCAGCACCTGTTCGGGTACACAGAGGGAGAATTCAGAATGTCCAATTCACCTAACAATCACGTCTTTCGGGACTTGTGGGAGGAAACCGGAGCACCCGGAGGAGACCCATGCAGACATGGGGAGAACGTGCAGACTCTGACCCAAGCTGGGAATTGAACCCGGGTCCTTGTCGCTGTGAAGAAACAGTACTAACCACTGTGCTACTACAGCAATATACCACTGGAAGTCAATTTCGCTCCCTTTGACTGTGAGCAGCCTCTAGCTTCACAGCTGAGGCTATCTCAAATGAGGAGTTAGCCTTTTTGGTTGTGAGAGCACTTCATTCTCCTGAACTCTCAAGTGCCTCCTCGAAGGCACAGGTGCCATGTCTTTTCATGACAAAAGAAGGTGCCATGTCTCAGAGGATGATTAGCGTACTGCATGTCCTCCAACCTCTGATGCCTGAATAGTATGCCTGTATTCTAGGTGCGTCAACACCATAGAGGCATCTGCCAACAATCAAACACTAAAGAGCAGGGCTTCACCTTTGATGCTTGTCTTGTGGTCAAAGGGTAAGTGTGTGGGTGAGTGGAGGGCAGCTGAACAAGGTCTCCCTATCGGTTCCCGGAAAAGGACTGGGGTGTCGGGGTTCCTGATGTGGCCAGGTGTGAGTGTGCAGAGTGAGGTTTGCCAGTAACTGGCTCGATGGATGGCACTCTTGAGAGAAGATGGGTCGTTCTCTCCTCTTCTCCAATTCCATCCAGATAAAACAATGTTGGTGTAAATCTTGCGGAGGCTACCCTCGTGTTACTTGTGGCAGCCGAGGTGGCCAGACGCTGTAGAAGACAGTGATGCTAACACAGGCTTGAGGCAGCACCACGTATGCATGGGGCTGCCCCACATGCTGAAGCCCAGCCACCCATCAGGCTGAGGAGGAAGCCAGAAGGGGAGGCCAGTGATGTGCCAAGGTGTGCAGGCGTTGTTGGTCCTTCCATGAGCTGACGGGCCGCATATGATGAGAAAACTGTGCAGGGTGACAGGTTAGCTCGTGGGGGGGACAAACGATACCCGCTGAGGTCCTGGTTGATGACGCCAGAGCGGAGCCCTGAGAACCAGGTGGAGACCCATTACAATGAGGCCCACATTGCCATCTGTGCTGTCATTGAAGGGTGCATTGGACTGCTCAAGATGTGGTTCCAATGCCTTGACCGCTCTGGCTCGTATCCCCCAGAGGGGCTCCAACATTCTGGTAGTCTGCTGTGCCCTCCACAGTCTGGCACATCAGCAGGGCAACATGCTAGGGGAGCAGAAGGACATGTGGTCTCGCCTGAGGAGGAGACGGGCCAGGTGGGGTTAGAGGACAAGCCCGAGGAGGAGCCGGAGGATGGAGGACCCGCCGTGGTGAGGGTCCGAGATGCCAAGAGGACCAGGGAGGCCCTCATCCAGATTCTCCAAGGATGAGGCTCTGTCCGTCAGCTCAACACCCCCAAACCCAGTTCCTTCTTCATCACCCCCCATAAACACCGCCTCCTCCCCTATCCCCCTGTGTAACATCACCCAGGGTGATGGGCCTGTGTTTGCAGTGTCAGCGGGTCAATATAGATGGCAGGAGAGTGGTGACAATTGGCTGTGGGGAAAGCTCTGGTGCTCCTCGGTTTATGCAAAAGACTCCTCTCTTTCTGCTGCGCGCTCACACCCATCCTCTGAATGGGATCTGTATCGGGGGGCTTGAGATCTTGGACTACTGTGCCTGGGGGGAGGAGTGGTGTGGGGGGCAATGGTTGGGGGACAGTGGTGGTGGGGGAATGGGGGTGCAGACAGGTCCCCTGAGAGGCTTCACATGTATCAGGTATGACATGTTTCATTAGTGAACATTTAACTTTGACAGATTTCCATTCCCCCTAGCTCTTTTCCCCCCCCTCCCCCCCTCCAAAGTGCCTACTCGGTGCTCTTCCCGCTTCTTGATCTGCCATGGCCTAGTACTGTGTGCTGGTGTGTCCCCAGGATGCGCAATAGAGGTGGTTGCCGCATGCTACTTTCCGCACCCTGTGCCCTTTGATGCCCTTGGCAGACATCCTCTGGACGTCCTGGAGCCGGAGGGCCCTGTCTGAGTTACCGGTGTCACTGGCGATGCTGTGCCACCCTGTTCTGTCTTATAGGCTCTGTTAGAACGGAGTCCTGTTCTCATTGTAGAAGTTCCATCATTCCCTTATCCTCCTTACCTACCTCTTCTGACCAATTAATTTTGAGTTAGGTAAAACCTCCCCATTCAATGTTTTATTTGATTTGCCTGCATATTTTTTCTCTTCCCTTCACTTTTTGTAGAGTAGCCCTGTTACCGTGGCTGATCCTTTACTAATTTTTATCTCTGACACCGTAGATTTTATTTTTGTTTCACGAATAGCTCTGTTCCTTTTTCCATTGTTATTCTGAATAAGTACAAATTCTCCATTCCCCTTTTCCCCCCCTACCCCGAAACTTTTCCAAGTATGTTACAGCCTCTAATGTTTAATTCCAAATCCTGATTATCCGTAGCTCCATTTTGGTAATCCCTATTATCCCACACAACATATTACTGTCTCTAGTTCCCTGTTATAATAAAGACGCTGAATACATTGCTGGACAGACTTTTCATCTCATTTTTAATGACCATTCCTCTCACTTCAATTTTAATCATCCTTTTACACTCCTGTTTCTATAACTTCATTTATTCCCTTGCTATTTGCCTTTTTTTTTTCCAGTTTATTCTGGCCGGAATTCTCCAATCCGAGTTTGTCCCACAACCAGTGCATCCGGAGAATCCCACCTGCATGAACGGATGGTGAATTCTGGCTCTGTCTTCTGCGCCTCTTCCTCTTTTAAATTTAAGCTGGTTTTGTTTCTCGCCGATCCCTCCCCCACCCGTCTGGCCTTTGCCATCTTCCTATTTAGCCTAACAGCAAGGATACTGGTGGAGTATGGTTCACAATCCAGTTCCTTCCTGATCTCATATCAGTGTTGGTCTCCTGTGACGAGATGTAAAAACCTCTGAAATACACAAGAGGAGGTTTAGCAGGAGGTTTCCAGGGATGTGGGAGTTCAGTTGCGATGGGAGGTTGTTAAAGTTACGACTGTTCTTCCTGGGGCAGAGGAGGTTGAAGAGGTGACCGAATAGACATTTTCAAGAAGGTTCTGATTGAGAGAGAAAACCTGTTCCTCCAAAGTGTGGGTCAGCAGCTGGAGATAATACATTGAAAATCAAGGAAAGAGAGTTCATTTGACTGCTCCATTTTATTAATAATAATAATAATCTTCATTGTCACAAGTAGGCTTACATTAACACTGCAATGAAGTTACTGTGAAAAGCCCCTAGTCGCCGCATTCGAGAGCCTGTTCGGGTACACAGGGAGAATTCAGAATTCTCAGCTGGTACGGGAATTGAACCCACGCTGCTGGCCTTGTTCTGCATCACAAACCAGCAGTCTAGCCCACTGAGCTAAACCAGACCCTGTCAAGGTGAATTTGAGTGTTGGATGGAAGCCATTAAGGGCATGTAAGGAAAATTTTACAAGTGGCTACTAATTTGAATAAAGCAATTATATCTACATGTCAAAAGTGGGAGGAGACTAGATGTCATTCCATAAGACCATAAGACATAGGAGCGGAAGTAAGGCCATTCGGCCCATCGAGTCCACTCCACCATTCAATCATGGTTGATTTCAACTCCATTTACCCGCTCTCTCCCCATAGCCCTTAATTCCTCGAGAAATCAAGAATTTATCAATTTCTGTCTTAAAGACACTCAATGTCCCGGCCTCCACCGCCCTCTGTGGCAATGAATTCCACAGACCTACCACTCTCTGGCTGAAGAAATTTCTCCTCATCTCTGTTCTAAAGTGACTCCCTTTTATTCTAAGGCTGTGCCCCCGCGTCCTAGTCTCCCCTGCTAATGGAAACAACTTCCCTACGTCCATCCTATCCAAGCCATTCATTATCTTGTAAGTTTCTATTAGATCTCCCCTCAACCTCCTAAACTCCAATGAATATAATCCCACGATCCTCAGACGTTCATCATATGTTAGGCCTACCATTCCTGGGATCATCCGTGTGAATCTCCGCTGCACCCGCTCCAGTGCCAGTATGTCCTTCCTGAGGTGTGGGGCCCAAAATTGCTCACAGTATTCTAAATGGGGCCTAACTAGTGCTTTATAAAGCCTCAGAAGTACATCCCTGCTTTTATATTCCAAGCCTCTTGAGATAAATGACAACATTACATTTGCTTTCTTAATTACGGACTCAACCTGCAAGTTTACCTTTAGAGAATCCTGGACTAGGACTCCCAAGTCCCTTTGCACTTTAGCATTATGAATTTTGTCACCGTTTAGAAAATAGTCCATGCCTCTATTCTTTTTTCCAAAGTGCAAGACCTCGCACTTGCCCACGTTGAATTTCATCAGCCACTTCTTGGACCATTCTCCTAAACTGTCTAAATCTTTCTGCAGCCTCCCCACCTCCTCAATACTACCTGCCCCTCCACCTATCTTTGTATCATCGGCAAACTTGGCCAGAATGCCCCCGTCCCGTCATCTAGATCGTTAATATATAAAGAGAACAGCTGTGGCCCCAACACTGAACCCTGCGGGACACCACTTGTCACCGGTTGCCATTCCGAAAAAGAACCTTTTATCCCAACTCTCTGCCTTCTGTCTGACAGCCAATCGTCAATCCATGTTAGTACCTTGCCTCGAATACCATGGGCCCTTATTTTACTCAGCAGTCTCCCGTGAGGCACCTTGTCAAAGGCCTTTTGGAAGTCAAGATAGATAACATCCATTGGCTCTCCTTGGTCTAACCTATTTGTTATCTCTTCAAAGAACTCTAACAGGTTTGTCAGGCACGACCTCCCCTTACTAAATCCATGCTGACTTGTCCTAATCCGACCCTGCACTTTCAAGAATTTAGAAATCTCATCCTTAACGATGGATTCTAGAATTTTGCCAACAACCGAGGTTAGGCTAATTGGCCTATAATTTTCCATCTTTTTTCTTGTTCCCTTCTTGAACAGGGGGGTTACAACAGCGATTTTCCAATCCTCTGGGACTTTCCCTGATTCCAGTGACTTTTGAAAGATCATAACTAACGCCTCCACTATTTCTTCAGCTATCTCCTTTAGAACTCTAGGATGTAGCCCATCTGGGCCCGGAGATTTATCAATTTTCAGACCTTTTAGTTTCTCTAGCACTTTCTCCTTTGTGATGGCAACCATATTCAACTCTGCCCCCTGACTTTCCTGAATTGTTGGAATATTACTCATGTCTTCTACTGTGAAGACTGACGCAAAGTACTTATTAAGTTCCTCAGCTATTTCCTTGTCTCCCATCACTAGATTACCAGCGTCATTTTGGAGTGGCCCAATGTCTACTTTTGCCTCCCGTTTGTTTTTAATGTATTTAAAGAAACTTTTACTATCATTCCTAATGTTACTGGCTAGCCTACCTTCATATTTGACCCTCTCCTTCCTTATTTCTCCTCTTTGTTATCCTCTGTTTGTTTTTGTAGCCGTCCCAATCTTCTGACTTCCCACTACTCTTTGCCACATTATAGGCTCTCTCTTTTGCCTTGATTCATTCCCTGACTTCCTTTGTCAGCCATGGCTGCCTAATCCTCCCTCTGATAACCTTTCTTTTCTTTGGGATGAACCTCTGCACTGTGTCCTCAATTACTCCCAGAAACTCCTGCCATTGCTGTTCTACTGTCTTTCCCACTAGGCTCTTCCATCAAAGGCACGTTTCTCATAGAGCCCATCAGAGATGCTTGTAAGAGTTGGGCCAGGAGGGGTTCCCATGGCAATGCGATCTATTTGGACATACATGGTGTCATTAATACTGATCTCAACTATACGAGTTGCTGAGTTCATAAGCTGAATGGGCACTGATTCACATGATGGTGATGACAGGTCTAGATGACCATGAATTAGTGCTATAGCACAAATATCTACGGCTTCCTTAAGTGGAATATTGGGGAATAGGCCAACAATGTCAAATGAGCACACAGGCAAAACATTGTTATCGACATGCAAGTCCTGTATGGACTTCACAATGAAAATCATTGGCAGAAGATGCGAGTGGGGAGATGAGGAGAATTATTTTAGGTTGTCGAAAACTCGACCTGAAAAGATGATGGAAGTTAATTACATCGACCCATTTTACAAAATAAATGCAGAGTATCCAATTTCTTTTTCCAATTAAGGGGCAATTTTAGCGTGGCCAAATCCCACCTACCCTGCACATTTTTTGGGTTGTGGGGGTGAGACCCACACAAACACGGGGAGAATGTGCAAACACCACACGTGCAAACTCCACACAGACAGTGACACATGGCGGGATTGAACCCGGGTCCTCAGCGCTGTGAAGCAGCAGTGCTAACCAATGCGCCACTGTCCTCCCTTACATCGATACTTTTTAAAGTTAATGGAAAGCAAAGGGAGGGCTTGTACCACAGGTGGTTAGAGCAAGATTAAAGGTTAAAGGGGAAAGTGGAGAAAGACTCAGAGGCCAGGGCTCTGACAAGATGAGCACAGTCAGGTTGTTTCCGCTGGTTTTGGAATCTAATACACGGGGGCTCAGTCTCAGGATAAGGAGACGATCGTTTAGGACTGAGATGAGGAGAAATTTCTTCACTCAAGTGGTTGTGAATCTTTGGAATTCTTCATCCCAGAGGGTTGTGGATGCTCCATCGTTGAATATATGTACGGCTGTGGAAGAGACAGATTCTTGGTCTCTCCGGGAATTAAGAGGTATGGGGAATTGGTGAGAAAATGGAGTTGGAAGACCAAGATCAGCCATGATTGCACTGAATGGAGGAACAGGCTCAATGGGCTGAATGGTCTATTCCTGCTCCAGTTTCTGGTGTTCTTAATAAGTGATTATGAAGAGCTGGGACCTGACTGGGAGAGAGCATCATAGGCGCAAAACAAATGAGTACGAACGTGCTGGGCCCAAATTGGTGTGGAAGAGTGGAGTTTGAAGGGAAGGGAAGAGAGGCAGACTAAGGTAGCTGCCATAGTTTGCTGAGCGCGCATGCAGAGGATAGGCAAAACAAAGCTTAAAACTCAGCTGTGGTGGGGCAGCACGGTGGCGCAGTGGTTAGCATTGCTGCCTCACAGTGCCGAGGTCCCAAGTTTGATCCCGGCTCTGGGTCCCTTTCCGTGTGGAGTTTCCACATTCTCCCCGTGTGTGCGTGGGTTTCACCCCTACAACTCAAAGATGTGCTGGGTAAGTGAATTGGCCCGGCTAAATTGCCCTTAATTGGAAAAAATTAATTGGGTACTCTAAATTTTAAAAAAACTCAGCTGTGGAGCATGTCTTGTTATGCTCTTGGCATAGCATAAGCTGCTTCCTTGATGTGCACTCTGACAAAGGAAGGTTCAGGCGTGGAGATAACTTCAACACGTTTATTGAACTATTTACAATTACATAGAACAGTACAGCACAGAACAGGCCCTTCGGCCCTCAATGTTGTGCCGAGCAATGATCACCCTACTCAAACCCACGTATCCACCCTATACCGTAACCCAACAACCCCCCCTTAACCTTACTTTTATTAGGACATTACGGGCAATTTAGCATGGCCAATCCACCTAACCCGCACATCTTTGGACTGTGGGAGGAAACCGGAGCACCCGGAGGAAACCCACGCACACAGGGGGAGGACGTGCAGACTCCACACAGACAGTGACCCAGCCGGGAATCGAACCTGGGACCCTGGAGCTGTGAAGCATTTATGCTAACCACCATGCTACCCTGCTGCCCCATTCTCCTACTTGGGTTCGCCACTACTGTTAATCCTACTATAGCTACTCAGACTGACAAACCAGTCTGCTACAATCCACGTGGTGGGTGTGATATTGAATCAACCTTGTGTCTGTACTCAGAGTGTCTCCAGTGGAAAGAGGAAGATCATGTGTGCTCTGTCCTTTATATATGGGTTGGTGTAATGCCCCCCCTGTGGTAGTGTCACGTCTGTGTGTATCGTGAATGCCTATTGGTCGTGTCCTATCTTACTGACCTCTTGGTTGAGTGTCTGTGTGTCATGTCTCTGGTGCTCTCTCTAGCGTCTTGCTAGTCTACATGTACTTACATTAACCCCTTAGAACATAGAACGATACAGCGCAGTACAGGCCCTTCGGCCCTCGATGTTGCACCGACATGAAAAAAAAAACTAAGGGCCATCTAACCTACACTATGCCCTTATCATCCATATGCTTATCCAATAAATTTTTAAATGCCCTCAATGTTGGCGAGTTCACTACTGTTGCAGGTAGGGTATTCCACGGCCTCACCACTCTTTGCGTAAAAAATCCACCTCTGACCTCTGTCCTATATCTATTACCCCTCAATTTAAGGCTATGTCCCCTCGTGCTAGCCACCTCCATCCGCGGGAGAAGGCTCTCGCTGTCCACCCTATCTAACCCTCTGATCATTTTGTATGCCTCTATTAAGTCACCTCTTAACCTTCTTCTCTCTAACGAAAACAACCTCAAGTCCATCAGCCTTTCCTCATAAGATTTTCCATCCATACCAGGCAACATCCTGGTAAATCTCCTCTGCACCCGTTCCAAAGCTTCCACGTCCTTCCTATAATGAGGCGACCAGAACTGTACGCAATACTCCAAATGCGGCCGTACCAGAGTTTGGTACAGCTGCATCATGACCTCATGGCTCCGGAACTCAATCCCTCTACCAATAAAGGCCAACACACCATAGGCCTTCTTCACAACCCTATCAACCTGGGTGGCAACTTTCAGGGATCTATGTACATGGACACCGAGATCCCTCTGCTCATCCACACTACCAAGAATTTTACCATTAGCCAAATATTCCGCATTCCTGTTATTCTTTCCAAAGTGAATCACCTCACACTTCTCCACATTAAACTCCATTTGCCACCTCTCAGCCCAGCTCTGCAGCTTATCTATGTCCCTCTGTAACCTGCAACATCCTTCCGCACTGTCTACAACTCCACCGACTTTAGTGTCGTCTGCAAATTTACTCACCCACCCTTCTGCGCCCTCCTCTAGGTCATTTATAAAAATGACAAACAGCAACGGCCCCAGAACAGATCCTTGTGGTACGCCACTCGTAACTGAACTCCATTCTGAACATTTCCCATCAACTACCACTCTCTGTCTTCTTTCAACTAGCCAATTTCTGATCCACATCTCTAAATCACCCTCAATCCCCAGCCTCCGTATTTTCTGCAATAGCCGACCGTGGGGAACCTTATCAAACGCTTTACTGAAATCCATATACACCACATCAACTGTTCTACCCTCGTCTACCTGTTCAGTCACCTTCTCAAAGAACTCGATAAGGTTTGTGAGGCATGACCTACCCTTCACAAAACCATGCTGACTATCCCTAATCATATTATTCCTATCTAGATGATTATAAATCGTATCTTTTATAATCCTCTCCAAGACTTTACCCACCACAGACGTTAGGCTCACCGGCCTATACCGGTTACCGGGGTTATCTCGACTCCCCTTCTTGAACAAAGGGACCACATTTGCTATCCTCCAGTCCTCTGGCACTATTCCTGTAGCCAATGATGACCTAAAAATCAAAGCCAAAGGCTCAGCAATCTCTTCCCTGGCTTCCCAGAGAATCCTAGGATAAATCCCATCCGGCCCCGGGGACTTATCTATTTTCACCTTGTCCAGAATTGCCAACACTTCTTCCCTACGCACCGCAATGCCATCTATTCTAATAGCCTGGGTCTCAGCATTCTCCTCCTCAATATTATCTTTTTCTTGAGTGAATACTGACGAAAAGTATTCATTTAGTATCTCGCTTATCTCCTCAGCCTCCACACACAACTTCCCACCACTGTCCTTGACTGGCCCTACTCTTACCCTAGTCATTCTTTTATTCCTGACATACCTATAGAAAGCTTTTGGGTTTTCCCTTGTGTATCTACAGTGATGCATATCACCACAGAGCAGAGTGGAAAATCCTACTTCAAAGTATGAAATATATCTCTCACGTTAAAATTTCAATCTTTAACATTACCTTTGGATAAACCTACCTGGAAAACAAAAATGCAATCAGAGCACGAGGGATAAAGTTCAATGAGTAGCACCACCAGTGGCCATTATAGATAATTGTATTGTTGCAAGTTTACATAGGAAAGCCCATTCTAACTGTAGACACAAGAATTTATAATGATGGAAAATTTGACACGTGATGAGGCAAAAACCATGGTGCCAGGAAGGAGAATTGTGCTGACAAGAAGAGCACCCAGATTGTTAATGAGCTATGTTTCAAATTTAATGGTAAGGTTAAAGAAAACTAATGAAATAGTAATATTCAACAAACTTGCACAATTTCTTTTTTGAAGAAGTTGGATCATCGAGTGGACCTCAGCTTGCCCAAGGATGCTCATGGCGAGATTGATATTGCATCATTAGTTGAACAGCTGAAAGAATGCCTCACACTCCAAGACCAGGCGGACATTTTATACATTCTGTACGTCATTAAGTAAGTGAAATTCTGAAGCATTTCAATCTATAAAACTGAGTGTTTTTACACATTTTTGGTGGGATTCTCCAATACCCCAGCTGTGTGTTTCTCGGCAGCGAGCTGTTCGCTGGCAATGGGAGACTCTGCTCCCGCCACTGTTAATGAGATTTCCCATTGACGCCACCCAACACTGCTGGGAAATCCACGGGCAGGGGTGTGCTGCCAGCGGGACCAGAGAATCCAGCCACCAGCGAACGCCAGAGAATTCCGGCCTTTATTTCTATTTCAAGATTAAACGTCCATAAGGGATTTTCAAGTGCTCATAATTAATGATGAATTGATGAAAAGTCTTCTGGTAAAAGAACAACACAAAGGTCCCAGGGTTCTTCTGAGGAGAGTTATTAAACATGAGGAGGCAGTGGGCCGGATTCTGTTCTCCTGAGGCTGGGAAAACCCATGCCAGGAAGACTATAATGAAGGCAACAATGGTGGCAGGAACCAAAAGTTTAAAGTCCACAGACAATTCCTGCCAGAGAACATTTTGACTGGTCCGGGAAATGTTCCCCAGACATGAACTGATCGACATACACAAAGTATCATTGAATTAGGCCTTTTAAATACCTGCCTTAATTTTAAATTTCCCTGAGTCCAGCAAGGCAGATACATTCGTAACGCCATTAGGCGGGATTCTCCGACCCCCCGCTGGGTCGGAGAATCCCCAGGGGGCGGCATGAATCCCGCCTGCTGCTCTGACGCTGGCTGCTGTATTTTCCGTTGCCCATTTTCGGGCGGGGGCGGGGATCAGTCTGCGCCGGTCAGGGGCCGTTGGCAGCGGCCCCCACCCGGCAGTTCTCCAGGCCCCGATGGGCCGAGCAGCCGAGCGGTTTCAGCCAGTCCCGCCAGCGTGAAATGGACATGGTCCCACACAGCAGGACCTGGCTGGTAGGCCGGCTGGTGCGGTCCTCGGGGTTTGGGGGGGGGGGGACGACACGGTGGTCTGGCTGGGGTCCACCAATCTGCGGGCAGGCCTGTGCCGCGGGGGCACTCCTTCCTTTTGCGCCGGCCTCTGTAGGGCTCCGCCATGACAAGAAACCCCCTGCGCATGCGTCAGATCACGCCGGCCCTTCGGCGCCAGTTGGCGCCGCGCCAACCCCTCCGCCGCCGGCCTAGCCCCCGGAGGTTCAGAGGATTCCGCAACTTCTGGGAGGCTCAACGCCAGAGTGGTGCGCGCCATTCTTGGCGCCGGGCAATGCCGCCGATTGCGGGAGAATCCCGGCCATTTGATCAGTCGGTTTGTGAACTTGGTGGAGCTTGCTGTGGAGTCAGGAACTTCAAATAAGTTTAAAAGTTCCTGCCAAAAGCAAATGACATCATGCCGTATGATAAGTTGGTGAGTATGTCATTAATGTAGTGATTGTTCATAGGAATAATAATAATCCAGTTGTTTTTCACTCGTTTACTTGGACAGTTTTGCCATTGCTAGTTTACAAAGGGGCCAGATTGCTGCTGTTCACTCCTCTTTCCAATATAATTGTAAAAAAAAATGTCTGTGCTGATTCTGAGAGCCTTTGCCAATTTCTGTTCATACTCCTTTTTTGTAGCTCTTACTAAATGTTCGTTCACTCTTTGCTGCTCCTCCCAGCTTTCCTGTTCACCATGATCTATGTATAATTTTGCATTATTGCATGCTTTCTCTTTTAGTTTCACGTTCCCTGGGCGCGATTCTCCGCTGCCCACGACAGGTCGGAGAATAGCGGGAGGGCCTTCCCGACATTTTTCCCGACCTCCCGCTATTCTCCCCCCCCCCCCCCCCCCCAACGGCCGCCCCACGACACGAATCGCTGCTCGCCGTTTTTTTCGGCGAACAGCGATTCTCCCCTGGCCGATGGGCCGAGTTCCCAGGCCTTTACGGCCGTTTTCACGAACGCAAACACACCTGCTCTCACCGTTCGTGAAAACGGCCGCAAAGTGCCGTCCCGGACAACCATGGCACCGATTGGGTGGCATGGGCCGGGCAGCGGGTCCGATACCCGCGCACTCTTTGTTCCTCCGCCGCCCCGCAGGATCAGTCCGCGGGGCGACTGAGGAGCATGACTGAGGTGCATGCGCGGGTTTGACGCATATGCGTGATGATGTCATCCGCGCATGCGCGGGTTGGAGCCGTCCAACCCGCGCATGCGCGGCTGACGTCATCGTGCGCGGCAGCCGCCGTGACGCTTGGCGCGCGGGTTAGTGACGGTCGCTAAGCCTGCGATGCCGTTCTTCACAGGGCTGCGCTGCCAGCTCCGACCGGGGGGGGGGGAGAATCGGGTCCCGGGAGGGGGCGCGGAGGCTGCCGTGAAACACGGCCAGTTTCACGGCAGCCTTTACGACTCTCCGCATTTGCGGTGAATCGCGCCCCCTGTCTTTTTTGGCAAGAGGAAACCTTGGTCTTTCAGGGTTTAAACTGATTCTCTATCAGATTTAAATCTTTTTCTGTAAAACTCCTCCCAAGTTCAGCCATGTTGTCCATTTACTGGTTTGACCAGTTTACTCTGGACAGTCCCTGTCTTATGCAAGTGAAGTCGAGCATCTCTAAATTGAAAATCTTGGTAGCTGTTTCATGTTTCTCCCTTCCAGACACTTTTATTGTATCTTTTGTATGAGGCAAATAAAATGTATTGTCATGATGGTGCATCAAAGCCCTGATTACTCTACAGAGCTTTTGAATAGGAATGGGCTGGGGGGGGGCATACCTGGCTGCCTGCCGCCAGTAGAGCGGTGGAGAATCCTGTGTCGGGGAAAAACGGTTGCGATGCTCTGGTGTCCCACCACAGGCCCATTTCCATCCTACTAACGGGCTGGAAGCCTGATTCTCCACGTCTCCGTGATGCTCCAGGCCTCTCGGCCGGGATTCAGGTGGGTGTGGATTGGTGCAGGCATTTGAGGTGGGCCAAGTGGGTACATATTTAAGGTAGGTGCACCCAAAGTCCAATGGAGGACACCCCTCCCCCCACAATGCAAATCCTGCCCACCCCATCCCCCAGCATCCCCCCGCCATTTGGGGGCAGCATGGTGGCACAGTGGTTAGCACCGTTGCTTCACAGCGCCAGTGACCCGGGTTCGGTTCCACCTCGGGTGACTGCACTTTCTCCCCGTGTCTGCGTGGGTTTCCTCCGGGTTCTCCAGTTTCCCCCCACAGTCCAAAGATTTGCAAGTTCGGTGAATTGGCTAGGATAAATTGCCCTTAGTGTCCAAAATGTTAGACAGGGTTGCCAGGGGTTGGGCCTGGCTGAATTGCTCTTTCGGAGGGCTGGTGCAGACTTGATGGACCAAACAAAATGGCCAGTTTCTGCACCTAAGTGACACCCCCCACTGTAACACAGATTCCCCCTCCCCATAACAGAGACCCCTACCCATAAGAGATCGCCCTCAACCCCTGTGGTGGTATGATTAGCATAGCTGTCTGCCATTGGTGCAGAACACCGGTTTACCATTGGCCCTGGTTGGTCATGTGCCTCTCGACCGATTGGTTGAGACTAGTCATGTGACGGCTCTCCGATTGGTCGAGAGGCTGAGTTAACCACGCCTCCATAAATAGTATATAACCACGCCCGGTATAAATAGTCGGAACGCCCGGCGGTCGTCCATTTTATTGTAGTCAACCGCAGGGCTAACTTCTAGCTTATTAAAGCCTAACTTTTGTATAGCAACTCGTCTCTCGTGCAATTGATGGCTCATCAACCCTCCCCAGAAGTGACCCCCAATCAGTCACCCCTGCCTGGAAGCAAAAGATCCGTTCAGACAGAAATAATGAACTTAACAAAAATCACAAAAACATTAAAAATAGCTCAGATTTTACCCCAATAACTAACTGCCAACAGAGCTAAATGTGCTGTCATTCATCTTATTCCCACATTTATCAAATGCAGGATTCTATTTCAAAACAGTCCAGTACATTCCTAACTAGGAAATCCCTGACTCAGTTTCTCTCAGGATGGTTAACAAGGACAAGAGCAGCAGACACCCGAGAACACCACCACCTGGAGGTTCATCTCCAAGTCAGTCAGCACCCTGACTTGGAAATATATCATCTCTCCTTCACTGTCGCTGGGTCATAATCCTGGAACTCCCTCCCTAACAGCACAGTGGGTGTGCCTGCACCACATGGACTGGGTTTAAACCCACGATCGTCAGACTCGGGCGAAGGGAACATGGCTACGGTAACACTTACACCAACTGTCACAGTAATAACTACACTGATACAAATCCACTCGCCTGGCCAGGAAATGCTCCAGGATTTAGTTTTGATCTCATTGCTGCACAGGTCAGATGCCCACCAGCATTTCATAAAACCTTCAAAAAACATGTAAGGTGTGTGCGTCTGTAAGATTTAAATAAATTAACCCAGATTTTGCATGCACTTTTCGTTCAATCTTCCCAAACTCCTTAAAAGTGAATATCAGATTGAAGCCAATCTCCTTGGAGGCTATTTATAGTGTCAATAATATTTTTTATATTTTTGCTACAAATGGGGATATGGTGGAGATACCCTCCATTGTCTGATTGCCAAATTAAAATTGAAAACAAATCCCGTGCTTTGTGTCAGAGTGAGCTGGGATTTGTTTGGATTACACTGTCCTCAGCACTGATTTATATTGGCCTACCTTTTAAAGCTGTCATCACCTCAACCATTTGCATGCTGGTTGGGATTAGTGTAGCTATTTCCTGGCTGAGTCACATCTGAAGCTGTAGGTGCCTGGCAATGCTCACGGGTCTTTCTCAGCAGCCGCGTTTGCGTTAATGGAAAATAGCATTGTGAGAAACAGTCTGTGATGACGGGGCTGTCCCTACGTGGGTCCACAACCTCAAACCAAATTGTTGCTGGCAGGTGAAAGATGCCTCTAGCCCTGACTGTCAGTGAGGAGTAGAGGAATGTGAACTTACTGGTAACATTACTGGATCCTTAAACCAGATCCTTAAACCAAAGAACCAGTGGGTCATTTAGACAAGTGTTGGGGTCTCGCCGGGTGCCAAGCTGACAGGCTGGGGTGAGGGGAGTAGTGTATGAAGAGAGTGGGGTTTGAGAGGTGGGGGAAATCCATATATGGCTACAACCTGAGGGGTATACTTCCAATCAGCCCAAGGGGGCTATTAGAGAGTGACCCCTCCCTGCCTGCTAGCAGCCCACACACAGGGAATACTGTTGGGATTGGCATCTGACCACCACATCTCAGGCGGAAAGAATGAGACTCAAAGTCACAGATTTAACTACAAGAGCAGCATCATTTCATCTGCCATGCTAGCTAACCTCTAAGCATGTACTATCTGACCTTCACGCTCACCAAGGTCAAGTGACTCCATTATCGCACCTTGCCGTTTGTGAATTGAGTGCCGTCTAGTATCTATAACTCAAGTCCACACACACACACAATCAGCTATCATCATGACCTCCCTCCCAACAAAAACATGCTTGTGGTTTTTCTGCTTGGTGTACGTTGTTTCCTCCATCCCTTACTCAACATATGGTAATATATTTTGAGAACAAACTTAACAAATCGCTATTTACAAACACACTGGGAAAATTGGCTCTCTTCAAGTATGAATGTCAGTGCAGCAAGGTGGGACAGTGGTTCGCATTGCTGCCTCACAGCAACGAGGATCCGCGTTCAATCCCAGCCCCATGCGGAGCTTGCACATTCTGCCCATGTCTGCGATGGTCTCCAAGTAAACCCAAAGATTTTTTTTAATAGCAAATATTTAATTACGCATTTATGATTTTGACATTTTAAACAAAGAAATCCAACACACACAAAAACCCCACAATAACATACTCATCTACCCCCAAGCATAAAAGCGTAAACCCTAACTATCCCCCCCCCCCCCTGTCCATCCGGGCCACAGTCATATGAGGCCTGTGGACCACCTTGAACTGGATCAGGCTAAGCCTGGCACACAACGAGGATGCATCGACTTTCCTCAGGGCCTCCTCCCATAACCCGACTTCCAACTCCCCATCCAACTTTTTCTCCCACTTCCTCTTCATCTTCCCATTGGAACCCCTTCCCACTCCATCAATTCCTTATATATTTCCAAGGCACTCCTCTCCCCGCCCCCTGTTTTTGGCATCACCTTATTCTGTAGCCCCCTTAGTGGGAGGCCAGGGAAGCCTGGGACCTGTCTCCGGACAAAATTCCGCACTTGTAAGTACCAGAACCCTTTACCCCCTGGCAACTTAAACTTTAGCTCCTCTAAACTTGTCACAACCCAAGATATCTGGAATGGGGGATGTTGGTTTCACTTCAGCCCCAACATCTGGATCACCTGTTGTTGTGTCTTTGTCAACACGATACTTTCTAACAGTGAAGAATTTCTTGCATACAGCACTCCTTGTGACGATTGTTCAGTCATATTGCTTCCATTGGCGATGACAGTAGGCGACTTGGGGTAAAATGTTGCATCCATCTTACTTGGACTCTCCCATCTCAACAGTACTTCATCATTTGATGACACATCAGACTCTCCAGCTCGCCTTCTGGGGCCTGCATAAATGCAGCAGCCCTTTTCTCTGTATCCTGACGTCCCCCAGCTCTGGTACCTTGGTGCATATTTTGCATCCAACTAGCATCTCAGCCGGATTTTTGACATTGCGGTGTGAAATGTGCCATAGAAGAATCCATAGAATCCCGACAGTGCAGAAGGAGGCCATTTGGCTGATCAAATCTGCACCGACCCTCTGAAAGTGCACCTTACCTCGGCCCATTTCCTTGCCCTATCCTAATAGGACACTAAGGGGCAATTTAGCCTGGCCAATCCACCTGAACTACACGGGCGGATTCTCCATAGCCCTGCGCCAAAATCGCAGATGCACAGGGGCGGAGAATCCACTTTCACGCTGTAATCGGGCCTAGCGCCGGTTCGGCAATTCTTCGGGACCCGAAAATGCCGTGACCGCGGAGTACGCCACGCGGCTGGGAGCCCATTGACAGAGGCTCGCCCAGAAATCCTCCGCTCCCAACCAGCCGGTTCCCGACGGCATGGAACTAACCACCTATTGCCTTTTGGGATGCTGGCGGGGGTGGGGGGGGGGGGGGATTAAATCCGCGCGGTTGGATGCTCGGGCGCGCGGCCAATCAAGGGTTCTCCTTTCTGTGTGTAGCTCCGTGGTCCGAGTTTGCCATGGAGCTCTGCTTAAAAGCCCACTTAACTCTCCTGACTCCAGCTCGAATGGTACCCACCCATGGTATCTACCGACCTCGCCGAGGAGACCCCAGCTGGGCGCTGTTTCGCACTGATTCCCGCAAACAGGGACCAGTCGGATCGGCACTTTGCTGGGGTGGGGGGGGGGGGGGGGCCTCTCTAAGGCGAATGGAGCCCCTGGGTGATTGGTATCTGGACAGTGTGGTGTCCTGGTACTGCTGATGCCACCCGAGCACCTTGGCAATGCCAGCCTGGCACCCTGGCACTACCACCTGTGCAACTTGGCAGGACAACCAGGGAGCCAGGCTGGCAGTGCTGGGGATCAGGCTCGTATGTGTTGGGGTGGGGAGGGGTAGATGAGTAGTGGTATTGGGGGAGTCCGGGATTCGCACTTGGGGTCGAGAGATCTCTCCCTTCACTGAGGAACTCCTTTCATTGGAGCTCCGCAATGTAGGAAATTACGCTAAGTGTGGCTTGGGAGGGGGGGGGGGGGGGGGGGGGGGGGGGCATTTCCACTGGCGCCCGGAATAGCAACAAAGTGCTGCTCGATAGCGGGATAACACCGGGAACAACCCACTAATCCCGCCCCGAAAGGACTCTGTTTTTAATAAAATCACACCCGCGATATCAAATGGTGCTATTTGTTATCTAACCTATCAAACAATTTAAAGTTGAAATGAGTGGTTATGGTTTTCACTGAAGCATAATTGCCTTTTGCCTCTCTGTGACCCAGGGGCCCTGACTGGGACACCAATATTGGGGGACAAAGTTGCGCGACAGTGCGAAGTCTGATGACTGAACTGTACAGTACGGCCGGCCAGAACCGTGACTGGGGATTAATCCGTTACATCTCAGGCATGCTGAGAAAGAGGATTGAGATTCTTGCTGAGGTATGTGCGAATTTGCATCATCATAATACTGTGATTCACAATGTAGGGCACTTATCTTTGAGCTTGAGTATTAACGTGACGCATTTAAATCTCTCGGGGCTGTGTGCTGTCCAAACAGATGGAATGAAGTGCCGTCAGAGTTAAGCACTCTCAATTGAACTCCAGAAGATCTCAGAATGGTGTTAAAATCACGCACAATGTGGTTTGAGAGATTGTTAAATCGGAATATCTGAGTTAGTAGCAGATTAGTTTGAACCCATTGGAGTTTAGAAGATTGAGAGGTGATCTGATTGAAACATCTAAGATTCTGAGAGGGGGTGCCGTGGGGGCATCTAGAACTAGGGATCACAGTTCAAAGTTAAGTGATCTTCCATTTAAAATGGAGATGAGGAGAATTTTTTTAATCGCAGAGAGGGCTGTTAATCCACAGGATTCTCTATCGCAGAGAGCTGTTGGAGGCTGGCGCATTGAATAGATCCAAGACTGAGTTAGACAGATTCTTGATCAACAAGGGAGCTGCAGATTATGGGGGGAAAGATAGCAAAGTAGAGTTGTGACCACAGTCAGATCAGCCATAATCATATTGAATGGGGGTGCAAGCTCGATGGACCGAATGGCCTACCCCTTATATGATCTTATACAGGGCCCCAAAGGCAGTAGTTCAAGTTTGTGTTTTCATTTACGGGATGTGGGTGTTGCTGATTTGGCCAGTATTTATTGCCCATCCCTAGTTGCCCTTCGGGAGGTGATGGTGAGTTGCCTTCTTGAAGCGCTGCAATCCTTGAGGTGTAGATACACCCACTGTGCTGTTAGAGAGAGAGTTCCAGCATGTTATCTCAGTGACAGTGAAGGAATGGCGATGTATTTATAGTAGACAAGGTTGTAAAGACGACAGATGGAATGCTCTCCTTCACTGGCAGAGGTATAGAATATAAAAGTAAGGATATAGAACGGGATTCTCTCAGCCTGGGGCCAGGCCAGAGAATCGCCGCTACCAACGCGAATCGTGCCACGACACCGGGACGCGATTCTCAGCGTGGTCGACGTGCACGGGTCAGGGGCTGCTCTACGGGCCCCCCTCCGCCAATTCTCGGCCCGGGATGGGCTGAGCGGCCGTATCAAAACACCCGAGTCCCGCCGGCGCCGTCCATGTGTGGTCTTACCCAGCGGGACCTCGGCGTGGCAGGGTCTGGGGGCAGCCTGTAGGGGGAGACGGGGGGTGGGGGGCAGGTGGCCTCCGCTGTGCCCTGGCCCGCGATCGGGGCCCACCAATCGGCGGGCTGGCCTCTCAGACTGGGGACCTCCTTTCTTCCACGCCGGCCCCTATAGCCCTACGCCATGTTGCATTGGGGCTGGCGCGGAGAAAAGAGTCACTGCGCATACGCACGTTGGCGCCGGTCCCACTGAACATGTGCGCGATGGCGCCGGCGCCACTGCGCATGTGCGGACCCCACGGCGCCCAGTTGACGTCAGGATCAGCAACTGGAGCAGCGAGGGTCGCTCCAGTGCCGTGCTGGCCCCCTGTAGGGGCCAGAATTGCTGATCCTGAGGCCATGTTGACGCCGTCGGGAAACGCGATGGCGTTTACAACGCGTCAACACTTAGCCTCAGGATCAGAGAATCCCGCTCATAATGTTGGAATTGTATAAAACCTGGTGAGGCCACAACTGGAATATCGTGTGCAGTTCTGGTTGCCAGACTACAGAAAGGACATAATTGGTCGGTCTGGAGAGAAAGCAGAGGAGTTTACAGGAATGTCGTCAGAGCTAGAAAAATGTGGCTGCGAAGAGAGATTGGATAGGTTGGAGTTATTTTCCTTGGAACAAAGAGGGGTGACTTAATTGAGGCGTACAAAATTATGAGGGGAAGAGATAGAGTGGACAGGATAAAATTGTTTCCCTTGGTGGAGAATTCTAGAACCAGAGGACTTAGATTCAAGTGGCAGAAGGTGTAGAGGGGACATGAGGAAGAACTTTTTCAGAGTGTAGTGGTGTCTGGAATTCGCTGCCCGAGTTCGTGGTGGAGGCAGAGACCCTAAACCCTTTTAAAATGTACCTGGATCTGCACCTTAACTGCTGTAAGCTACAGGGCTATGGGCTGGGTGCAGGAAGGTGGGATTAGAAAGATACCTGGGTGTCCTCAGGCTGGCATGGACAAGATGGGCCAAATGGTCTCTCTTCTGTGCTATAACTTTTCTATGGTTTTATGGATTCTCTTGTAAGTGTTGAGAATCAGTTTGAATCAGGCCAGATCCTGAGCTTCAATTTTGACGTACATTCCCACCAATGGGAAATTTCTGATTTTGCTACTGTTTGATATATAGGCTTGTACATCCCTGCTGTCACATCAGAAGCAATTGACTATTGGTCTTCCCCCAGAGCCAAGAGAACAAACTATCACAACGTGAGTACTTAAACTTATTTGTGGGGTTTTATAAAAGAGAATAAGGAGAGATCGTTGCCACGAGCAACCCTCCTACATTCATATCGAAATCATTTATATAAACCACAAACAGCAAGGGCCCCAACACTCATCCCTGCGGGACCCACTTGACACAGGGCTGCAAATCAGTTTCACACTGGCCTCCAGCGGGTTTCCTGATCCATTATGACTGGCACCAGCGGAAGATCCGCAGGAAATACACTTTTTGGGCTCCTGCTGAATTCTAAACCCACCCCCTCACCTGCCATTGAGCCTGCCGGTCCAGAACACAATTGGAGCAACGTGACATGCAAACATCAGGGCTTACCTGAACAATGCCTGGGGTTATCTCCGGAGTTCAGGATAGAGGTCACCCGCAACCCTGAGCCCGGAATACCACAGCCATGAGAAAGGGTGGCAAACCTAACCCAGAATCCCACCCTCTATGTTTTTTTACACGTAATTTAGTGGTAGGGTATTGCCCCGATATCAGATCATTACATTTCCAAAGTTGCTCCATTTTTAAGGAGGATATTTGGAAAGCCGATATGATCCTTACAGATTCCATTTATTTTCCAGACCGCTGCCACCGAATGAACTAACACAGCTTATTTATGAAGCAAGTGGACAAGACATTAGCCTAGCGGTCCTTACCCAGGTACGATCTCAGAGGGTGTATTGCTGATTGGGGGCTGTTAGTTATTGCACTGCTGTACTTACCTGGTGTTTCTGAACGTTGTGTGTTAACATCAGGAAATCATGGTTTACCTTGCGATGTACATCAGGACAGAGCCCGGTCTCTTTGCGGAAATGCTGCGGCTCAGAATCGGACTCATCATTCAAGTGATGGCCACAGAGCTTGCCTACAGTCTCAGTTGTTCAGGTATGAGTGGCGAGGTTATTTGCTGGGCAGGGTGTGGGTTGGCAATGCTCCCTGACTGCTATTTCTGCCGACTCAAGAGTCCAAAGATGTGCAGGTTAGGTGGGGTTACGGGGATAGGCCGGGGAACTGGGTCTTGGTTGAGTCCTCTTTTGGAGGGGTCGGTCCAGACTCAGTGGGCAGAATGGCCTCCTTCTGCACTGTGGAGATTCGATGGCTCATTCTATGACTTTTTTTATTATCCAATTTATCCCCATTTCACTTTTCGAGGAAGTCACCTGATCAGCTGAGAGTGAACATCAGCATTTTGCCTCTTTCTTTGTAATCTGCCACTCAGAGTCTGTCAGTTTAATGCCGGAGAGGTGAAAAGTTCTGCTCCGGGGTGGAATTCCACATGGTGCAGGTTCTCAGGGAACCGATATCACCTCAATTGGAGCTATTGCTATTATCAACTTACCAGTGAATTTATTCCTTGCTAGTTCCCTCTTTTGGAATTGGCCCTTTCAAACATTGGAACATATATGTAAAGAAAGTATTTGAAGCCACCTCTGTGCAGGAGTTTATATTGTCTTCATTCGAAGTACATGTCAGGATTAATTGCTCAATGTTGAATAGATATTTTTTTATACTCTTCCTTTCTCTTAATGGACACTTACACTTTGGGTCGAGTCCACTTTCTTCTGTGATCCTGTCCTTTTCGAATGTATATTTTTTATTTGTTCCTGGGATGTGGACATCGCTGGCTGGGCCAGCATTTGTTGTCCACCCCTAATTAATCTTTAACCGAATGGTTTGCTGGGCCATTTCAGTCCGGGGCAGTTAAGAGTCAGCCACATTGCTGTGGGTGTGGGGTCACATGTAGGCCAGACCAGATAAGGCTGGCAGATTTCCTTCCCTAAAGGACATTAGTGAACCAGATGGGTTCTTAAGATAAGCGCCAATGGTTTCATGGTCATCTTTAATTCCAGATGTATATTGGATTCAATTTTCACTATCTGCCGTGGTGGGATTCAAACCCAGGTCCCCAGAGCATTACCCTAGTTTAATAACCAGCATGGGACATACCGTGTGGGGATGTTTCTTTCCCCGTGCTCCTTGAGGAGTACGGGCTCCCCCGTGAAGGGTAGGGTAGTTTGCCCATACTTGTATAAATGGTCGGCCAGTCTGGAACCGACCCACAGGAGAGGTAACCTAGAATCATAGAATTTACAGTGCAGAAGGAGGCCATTCGGCCCATCGAGTCTGCACCGGCTCCTGGAAAGAGCACCCTATGCAAGGTCAACACCTCCACCCTATCCCCATAACCCAGTAACCCCACCCAACACTAAGGGCAATTTTGGACGCTAAGGGCAATTTAGCATGGCCAATCCACCTAACCTGCACATCTTTGGACTGTGGGAGGAAACCGGAGCACCCGGAGGAAACCCACGCACACACGGGGAGGATGTGCAGACTCCATACAGACAGTGACCCAAGCCGGAATCGAACTTGGGACCCTGGAGCTGTGAAGCAATTGTGCTATCCACGGTGCTACCGTGCTGCCCAAACCTACCTTTACCTACTTTGGGCTCCCCGAGCCTTATTAAACCTGGGTCTCTGAATTACTAGTCCACTGACAACACCATTACCCTACCGCTTCCTCTCGTGCTTCATGGTGAAGCTGAGGGGTACGACAGGAATATCAATGTCAGTTACTGAAATCTGAACACGTAGCCAACCATTTTTAAAACAGGGATTGCTTTGAAGTATGTCCAAGCCTATAACAGCTCTTGGGGTTGACCAATGAGAAGCTGCTTTTATAGAGAAGATGATTAACGCTGGAAGTGTTCAGGGCACTATGTTGGTGGGTGAATGGGGTTGCTGTTCTTATGTAGGAGGAGAAGGAACTGAAATGTAACCCTGGCAGGAGAATTAAGACACAGGACTAAAATAAGTTGTCTTTTGATAAGATTTGAAAGGTTAATGGAGAAACGGAGAGGCTTAGACAGGGCAAGTGTGACAGAGAACTTTGACAGCAAAGGTGATTTTTAAGGTTTGGGCAGCACTTATGGAAGGTTAGAGGGGAAGAACGATAAGGTAGATGGGGACAGCAATGAATTGGGGATTGAGATTCGAAAACGAGGATACGAGGGAATCTGTGTTTTAATATTTAATTTGTACTTTGTGAGGCAGATTCTAAAAGTGAAAATGAAATGAACATGTAAACATAGATAAGAAACTGACCCACTCAGTTTCAGGAACTATCCCCTCTGTCCCGCCCACCGCTAGTTAAATGCCAGTGGTGGCAGGAGGAGATCCTTGCTCACTTAAACCTTCAGTTGGTGATGGGTGAGAACATTTGCCACCACGCATTTAAAATTGAGGCAGGGCACAAAGGCAGTGAGGTCCCCACCCTTCACCCAAACTCACCACGGGGTGCAGGTGAGGGTCACCACGGGGTGCAGGGGAGGGTGTTAATTTCCACCCAGTGACTCTGAGGGGAGGTTTGCAAGCGCAGAAAGACAGTGACATTCATAAACAATCTCAGGATTTGTGATGTTTCCCTAGCAAGCCTAAAACACTCTGAAACAGACTAGGTAGGGTTTCACAACTTTTTTTAGTCCTGTGTCTTAATTCTCCTGCCAGGATTATATATCTGTTCCTTCTCCTCCTACATAAGAACAGCAACCCCATTTTACATTCACTTGTGTGTTGATTGGCAGCGGGCAGTATTTCCCTCTGTCCTTGGAAGGACGTCCCGACAGTGGCTGACAGCTCGACAATCCAACCAGACACAGCCCCGCGGTGGCCAGAGGTGGTACTGCAGCACTCTTGGTGGAACTAAGTCCCAGAACCATTCTCCAGGCAGGTCCAGGGGGCAGAAGGGTAGGGCATGCCCGGCGGGTTTGGGAGGGCGGCTGTCATAATATAGGGAGGTAGGCTGGAGGGGGGAGGGCAGGGAAAGCTGGAAGTCCAAGGTACTGTCTGAGAGGGCTACCCAAATCTGAGGGGGCCTTCAGAATGAGGCGTCACCCTCCTCTACTGCCTTTGAACCAGAGGTGGAGGAAAGTTTTTTGCTACCAGCACCCACTCCTGCCAGCCGAAAAATCGAGGCTCGGCCGAATAAGACCATCACTTGACCACTCCAGGGCACGAATAGGTGAAAGGGCTGGCTTCCCACCCGTGGTCCTACCCGCTCCTGTGAAGTTGCATCTGGGTTGTGGGAGGAAATCGGTTCCTGAGGAAATATGGTTAGTGCAATTTTACATCCCACATCCGACAGCAGAACCCACCTTGGCGGGGGAGCGTAAACGTCTGGCCACAGTGTGAACAGTTTGTGTATTGTCGATTTAAATTACTTTCTGATTGCACATAACAGGGGAAGAAGCTTCCGAGCACTTGATGAATCTGAGCCCTTCTGACATGAAGAAACTTCTGCACCATATCCTAAGTGGAAAGGAGTTTGGGGTAGAGAAAAGTGGTCAGTGTTAACATTTTTTTTCTAATAGTAACTAAATCATTCTACATAGCAAGGACAATTTGAATTACATTTTGAAAAGTTGCTAAATTATTATCCGTTGCTACGAGTGCACTTTCACAAATCTGTTTTCTGACATTGCCAATTTCCAAAGCTGCCACATTGTTTTTTCATTCTGTTATAATTTACTCTTCATTCATTGAATAAAGGAGAATTCTGGAGCCAGTTTTACCTTAGCACAGGGCACGATCGAATGTGCATGCTGCGCCTGAAAAGCAGCGCACCGCAGCACAGTGTGGCTGATAGAAGCCAGGAGACGGCGCTCCCGGGATCTATCCGGCTCTCAATGCCGTGGTGATGTAAATCCCGCCCATTGTGGGCGGGGTCACTTTTTAGAAAATCTGCATATTAAGGCGAGGCGGCTAGTCTCACTTTAATGTGCAAATTCTAACTTATCCGAGGCATGGGGATCAATCTCCTTTGCCTTGGAAACCTGGGCAAGCGCTGTTCAGTACCGGTCTCCACAAATGGGGACAGCACTTGTGGGGTGTCTCCCACGGGATTGGAGGTCATGCCCTTTGGATAGGATAGTACCCTGGCACAGCTGGTCCACATAGGCACCTTGGCAGTGCCAGCCTGACATCCTTGCAGTGCCATCTGGGTGTCAGCCTGGCACTGCCAAGATGTCCAGGTGGCACTTTCAGTTAACAGGGGCACTGCCAGGGTGCCTGACTGGCAATGCCAATGTGCCAAGCTAGCATTTTTTGTGGCGATTGGGCTGGGAGTGCCCAATGTGGGTGTTGTGGGAATGGGGTGCAGGGACCCTCCTATTGCATATTGGGGCTTGGGGTGGGATGCCCCCCCATCTCACCCCCCCCCCACAGATGGTATGGGGACGGGTTCCCGGGAGTGTCATGTGACCCTGTCAGACAGTGGGGCCGGAGTGCATGAACCCTGGGGCAGAGCCAGGTTTTCCCAGTTAGTTAGGAGTTTGGAATCTTGGAACATGGTAATCTTTTATCTCACTCTCTGTGTATAGGTATTACTTTAATAAACCACAATTCGTTAATCAACTTGGTGGTCGCCCGTCTGTCAGGATATTACATTGGCGATGAGGATCAACTAGAGTGCCTTCCTAATACATAAATCTGGAGAGCAGACCTTGTATGAAAGCCTTTCCTTGCAGTAAACTTATTCAGCAGCCTGAGTGTGTCAAAATGCCCCATTTGGCAAACTACAACCATTGAAACCTAATATGGAGAAATGAGGACTAAATATCGAACTCCTCCGCTTTTTTTTAAGGCCAACAAAATCCATGGGAAGAAAAGCAGTGGGTAATTCTACTGATTGCCTGCAGGACTTCCACATATAACCTGATTAGGATTCTCACTTCCCAAGATACCTCTGACTCAAAATCTTTCGAGAAGCTAGTGGAATTAGTCAAAGACATTACCACCCAAAGCTTTCGATAAAAGCACAATACAAGTTAAATTCAACTACAAGGGCCCCAGGGGCATGCATGGCATGCCTAAAACAAATAGCTGAACAATTATAGTTTGGGTCTGCACTAAATGACATGTTGAGGGACAGGCTGGTCTGTTGTGGTGTTAATGACACACCATACAAAAGAAAGTGTTTAGCAGAGGCCTTAATGAAGACACTAGGGATCGCCCGGGCCATGGAAAGTATTGAGAGGGGAAGCAGTGGAGGGTGATGGAGTTGCAGAACCTGCAAACAGGCGAGGTCCACTGGGCTTGGTAGGAAGCTGTTCGCAGTCGTGGTGCCAAAGATGAAGGTGCGGAAGTACCGAGAAAAGACGTTGGGAGCAGAAGAGAATGCAGAGATATAGGGAAGTTAGAGCTATGAAGAATGTTACCAGTATAGGGGAAATTATCCCCAGGAGAGATGTAAATTCAGGGAAGCTGCATATTATGCCTACAGTAGGAAGGGGCACATTAGGAGGAAATGCAAAGCTATTGAGACCATAGGGGGCCATCAAAAAAAGAACTGCTACACAGTGTTGAGAATGAACCTGAAAACGGATCTGCAATATACAGTTTAACCAACATAAAGGTGGACAAGACATCCCAATTACAATTGTGCTAATGGTAAATGGTCAGCCACTTAGAATGGAGGTGTAAACGGGGGCCTCTGCTATTGTTGTGGGTGAACAAATATATCATTATTTACAAGGTGGGATTCAGCTGCTGAAGTTAAAAAGCACAATGGCCAGGCGAGGCATGAACACTAGGGAAGCTTCCGATGAACAACCACAACCATAAACTACTGACACCAGTAAGCTCAACTGCCTTTGATAGTAGTGGGGGGAGTGGGGGGCAAGGGCAGAGTCTGATGGGCCAAGATTGACTTCACCAAATTAGATTAAATTGGCTAAAAATCTCCCAGTTTAACGAAGGAGATCTTCATGACGTCTTTAAAAATATCAAGTAATTTTCCAAGATAGATTAGGCAAGATAACAGGGCCTAAAAGCAAAGATTTATGTGGATCATGAGGCCACACCCAAGTTTTACAGAGCCTGACCCATCCCCTATGTCTTACATGAGAAGATCGAGTCTGAACTCAAGCGGCTCGAAAAATTAGGTACAGGTTCAAGTCTGTACAGTTTTCAGAATGGGCGACTCCAATCGTGCCAGTGGTGAAGCTAGATGGAATCAGCAGGATATGCGGGGACTACAAACTAACTGTGAATAAGACAGCCTAATTGGGCCGATACCCAACACTAAGATTTGAAGATTTATATGCTAAATTGGCAGGAGGAGGCCATTCAACCCATCGAGTCTACATTGACCCTCTGAAAGAGCACCCTACCTAGGCCCAATTCCCCCAACCATCCACCTAACCCTGTGACCCCACCTAACCTTTGGACACTAAAGGGTAATTTAGCATGGCCAATCCACCTAACCTGCATATCTTTGGACTGTGGGAGGAAACCGGAGCACCCGGAGGAAACCCACGCAGATACAGGGAGAACGTGTAAACTCCACACTGACAGTGACCCGAAGTCGGAATTGAACCGGAGTCCCTGGCGCAGTGAGGCAGAAGCGCTAACCACTGTGCCAGCATGCTGCCTCACTCTGTGTATATAGTTATTACTTTAATAAACCATTACTCATTAATCAATTTGATGGTCACCCGTCTGTCATGATATTACAGGGGAAACTGACTCTTATAATTACTTAAGAATGATGTCCTAACTTACCACAAAATTGTCGCAGAGCATAAGGAGGACGTTTGGCCCATTGTGTCTGCACTAGCCCTTCAAGCGAGCATCATGGCTTGGTGACATTTCCCTGCCTTTTCCCTGGACCCCTGCACATTGTTTCTATTCAAATAATTATCTGATGCCCTCTTAATAATAAGCTTATTGTCACATGTAGGCTTCAATGAAGTTACTGTGAAAAGCCTCTAGTCGCCACATTCCGGTGCTTATTCGGGGAGGCCGTTACGGGAATTGAACCCGCGCTGCTGGCCTTGTTCTGCATTACAAGCCAGCTGTTTAGCCCACTGTGCTAAACCAGCCCCTTTGATGGAGATGCTCAAAATCATGAGGGAGCTGGACAGAGTAGATAGGGAGAAACTGCTCCTGCCCGTAAAAGGATCAAGAACAAGAGGGCACAGATTTAAAGTGATTTGCAAAAGAAGCAAATGTGATGTGAGAGAAATCATTTTCACACAGCGAGTGGCCTCGGTCTAGGATTCACTGACTGGAAGTGTGGTGGAGGCAGATTCAGTCGAGGCTGTGCGCTCCAGACCCAAACTACTTGCTGTGTGATAAAGATTTTCTCACATCACATTTACCTCTTTAGCAAATCAGTTTTAAGTCTGTGCCCTCGCATTCTGGATCCTTTTAGTTTTTCCCTATCTACTCTGTCCAGCTTCCTCATGATTTTGATCATCTCTGTCAACTCTCCTCTTAATCCTCTTCACTCCTAGGAGAACCGTCCTAACCTCTCCAATCTATTCTGATAACGAAAGTTTCCCATCCCTGGAACAATTCTTGTAAAGCTCTTCTGCACTCTCTCCAATGGGGGGGAGATTTGTTAGTACTCTTTGGGGGGGTTTAAACTAATTCAGCAGGGGCATGGGAACCTGGATTGTAGTTTTGGGGTGCGAGAGATTGAGAGTAGAGAGGTCAGGAGCACAGTTTTGACTTCGCAGGAGGGCGGCAGTGTTCAGGTCTGTGGTTTGAAGTGTGTCTATTTCAATGCCAGGAGTATACGAAATAAGGTAGGGGAACTGGCAGCATGGGTTGGTACCTGGGACTTCGATGTTGTGGCCATTTCAGAGACATGGATAGAGCAGGGACAGGAATGGTTGTTGCAGGTTCCGGGGTTTAGGTGCTTTAGTAAGGTCAGAGAAGGGGGCAAAAGAGGGGGAGGTGTGGCGCTGCTAGTCAAGGACAGTATTACGGTGGTAGAAAGGATGCAAGATGGGGACTCTTCTTCCGAGGTAGTATGGGCTGAGGTTAGAAACAGGAAAGGAGAGGTCACCCTGTTGGGAGTTTTCTATAGGCCACCTAATAGTTCTAGAGATGTAGAGGAAAGGATGGCGAAGATGATTCTGGAAAAGAGCGAAAGTAACAGGGTAGTTGTTATGGGAGACTTTAACTTTCCTAATATTGACTGGAAAAGATATAGTTCGAGTACATTGGATGGGTCGTTCTTTGTACAATGTGTGCAGGAGGGTTTTCTGACACAATATGTTGACAGGCCAACAAGAGGTGAGGCCACTTTGGATTTGGTTTTGGGTAATGAACCAGGCCAGGTGTTAGATCTGGAGGTAGGTGAACACTTTGGAGACAGTGACCACAATTCGGTGACCTTTACGTTAGTGATGGAAAGGGATAAGTATACCCCGCAGAGCAAGAGTTATAGCTGGGGGAAGGGCAATTATGATGCCATTAGACATGACTTAGGATGTGTTGGTTGGAGAAGTAGGCTGTAAGGGTTGGGCACACTGGATATGTGGAGCTTGTTCAAGGAACAGCTATTGCATGTTCTTGATAAGTACGTACCAGTCAGGCAGGGAGGAAGGGGTCGAGCGAGGGAACCGTGGTTTACCAAAGAAGTGGAATCTCTTGTTAAGAGGAAGAAGGAGGCCTATGTGAAGATGAGGCGTGAAGTTTCAGTTGGGGCGCTTGATAGTTACAAGGAAGCGAGGAAGGATCTAAAGAGAGAGCTGAGACGAGCAAGGAGGGGACATGAGAAGTCTTTGGCAGGTAGGATCAAGGAAAACCCAAAAGCTTTCTATAGGTATGTCAGGAATAAAAGAATGACTAGGGTAAGAGTAGGGCCAGTCAAGGACAGTGGTGGGAAGTTGTGTGTGGAGGCTGAGGAGATAAGCGAGATACTAAATGAATACTTTTCATCAGTATTCACTCAAGAAAAAGATAATATTGTGGAGGAGGATGCTGAGACCCAGGCTATTAGAATAGATGGCATTGAGGTGCGTAGGGAAGAAGTGTTGGCAATTCTGGACAAGGTGAAAATAGATACGTCCCCGGGGCCGGATGGGATTTATCCTAGGATTCTCTGGGAAGCCAGGGAAGAGATTGCTGAGCCTTTGGCTTTGATTTTTAGGTCATCATTGGCTACAGGAATAGTGCCAGAGGACTGGAGGATAGCAAATGTGGTCCCTTTGTTCAAGAAGGGGAGTAGAGATAACCCCGGTAACTATAGGCCGGTGAGCCTAACGTCTGTGGTGGGTAAAGTCTTGGAGAGGATTATAAAAGATACGATTTATAATCATCTAGATAGGAATAATATGATTAGGGATAGTCAGCATGGTTTTGTGAAGGGTAGGTCATGCCTCACAAACCTTATCGAGTTCTTTGAGAAGGTGACTGAACAGGTAGACGAGGGTAGAGCAGTTGATGTGGTGTATATGGATTTCAGTAAAGCGTTTGATAAGGTTCCCCACGGTCGGCTATTGCAGAAAATACGGAGGCTGGGGATTGAGGGTGATTTAGAGATGTGGATCAGAAATTGGCTAGTTGAAAGAAGACAGAGAGTGGTAGTTGATGGGAAATGTTCAGAATGGAGTTCAGTTACGAGTGGCGTACCACAAGGATCTGTTCTGGGGCCGTTGCTGTTTGTCATTTTTATAAATGACCTAGAGGAGGGCGCAGAAGGATGGGTGAGTAAATTTGCAGACGACACTAAAGTCGGTGGAGTTGTAGACAGTGCGGAAGGATGTTGCAGGTTACAGAGGGACATAGATAAGCTGCAGAGCTGGGCTGAGAGGTGGCAAATGGAGTTTAATGTGGAGAAGTGTGAGGTGATTCACTTTGGAAAGAATAACAGGAATGCGGAATATTTGGCTAATGGTAAAATTCTTGGTAGTGTGGATGAGCAGAGGGATCTCGGTGTCCATGTACATAGATCCCTGAAAGTTGCCACCCAGGTTGATAGGGTTGTGAAGAAGGCCTATGGTGTGTTGGCCTTTATTGGTAGAGGGATTGAGTTCCGGAGCCATGAGGTCATGATGCAGCTGTACCAAACTCTGGTACGGCCGCATTTGGAGTATTGCGTACAGTTCTGGTCGCCTCATTATAGGAAGGACGTGGAAGCTTTGGAACGGGTGCAGAGGAGATTTACCAGGATGTTGCCTGGTATGGAGGGAAAATCTTATGAGGAAAGGCTGATGGACTTGAGGTTGTTTTCGTTAGAGAGAAGAAGGTTAAGAGGTGACTTAATAGAGGCATACAAAATGATCAGAGGGTTAGATAGGGTGGACAGCGAGAGCCTTCTCCCGCGGATGGAGGTGGCTAGCACGAGGGGACATAGCCTTAAATTGAGGGGTAATAGATATAGGACAGAGGTCAGAGGTGGGTTTTTTACGCAAAGAGTGGTGAGGCCGTGGAATGCCCTACCTGCAACAGTAGTGAACTCGCCAACATTGAGGGCATTTAAAAATTTATTGGATAAGCATATGGATGATAAGGGCATAGTGTAGGTTAGATGGCCTTTAGTTTTTTTTTTTCCATGTTGGTGCAACATCGAGGGCCGAAGGGCCTGTACTGCGCTGTATCGTTCTATGTTCTATGTTCTATCCTTCCTATAGTGTGGTGCCCAAAATTGTACACAATACCCCAGCTGAAGTCTAACTCAGTGTCTTGATTGTTTCCCCAATTATTAACTGCTGCTCCCACTTACAACTAAAGTGGGGAATGGGCCTAGTTAGGGTGCTCTTTTGCAGGGTCAGTGCAGACTCGATGGGTCGAAAAGCCTCCTTCCGCACCTAGCACCTTCCTCTTTGCCCAATCTTTTGGTCATTTTCTTTAATATCTCATTCTGAAGCTCAGTGTGGAATGTAGTTGTGTAACCCATCTGTGAAGCACCTTGGGGTGTTTTATTGTGTGAAAGGCTGTGTAAATACAAGTTATAGTTTTTGTCGGACACTTTTATTTTGCATTGCGATAAAATTGTCAAAACTGCAAATCAACACTAGCATGTGTGTTGTGTGTTCTCTCTTCCAGTGCAAGCGTTTGATTCCGCTGCCATTAGTCCTGTTATTTCTATTCATGAAGTCGGCAATACAGGGGCAACAAAAACCGAAAGAACTGGAATTAGCAAACTAAAGAGTGAAATGAAACAGGTACAGAAATAGCTTACCGAATACTGTAATACTACCACAAAAATATTCAAGAATGCACCATTGATTGGCGCCTTTCAGAACAAGTGTGAAACGATGGTAATGTGACTGGATTAGTAATCCAGAGACCCAAGCTAATGTTCTGGGGATGTTTTAGCACAGGGGCTGGTTTAGCACACTGGGCTAAATCGCTGGCTTTTAAAGCAGACCAAGGCAAGCCAGCAGCACGGTTCAATTCCCGTACCAGCCTCCCCGAACAGACGCCGGAATGTGGCGACTAGGGGCTTTTCACAGTAACTTCATTGAAGCCTACCCATGACAATAAGCGATTTTCATTTCATGTGGGTTCAAATTCAGTAAATCTGGAATATAAAAGCTAGTCTCAGTAATGGTGACCGTGAAAGTGATTGTCATTAAAAACCCATCTGGTTCAGTAATGTCCTTCAGGGAAGGAAATCTACCATCCTTACCTGGTCTGGCCTACATGTGACTCCAGATCCACAGCAATGTGGGTGACTCTTAACTGCACCTCTGAAATGGCCGAGCAAGCCACTCGGTTCAAGGGCAATTAGGGATGGGCAACAAACCTCACCATTGATGCCCACATCCCATGAAAGAATAAACAAAAAAATTCTGAATTCCTTCTGACAACAGTTTGCCAGACACTATGGTCAGATCCTGCCACTACCTTAGGTTGTGGCCACAGAATTGGGATTGTTTCCTGCTGAGGCGAGTAGGGAGGTCTTGCCCTGTTCAAGTCAGTACTTACCTTTGCAGAGTAGCGGCAGGAAATTGCCATTAAGTCATGGGTTCTGAGCGCCATGTTTGAAGGGCACACTGGCAGTGTCCAGCCTTCCCCTTCTCAGCCTGGCTCCCAGGTCCACCCTAGACCCCACCCCTTCCACCACCGCCGTCCCCCCAAATCCACCCACCACCTACCAGCCTTCGTGCAGCTTGTGCCTGATATTGTTGAAAGTATGAGCGAACCCCAAGAAGGCCAAAGCAGCTTCTACTGGCCTTATTGTTGTGGATGAAGTGAAGCCCACCAGGTGCATGCCATTTAAATACAGTTGTAAAACTGAACGCATTCAGTTGGGTTGCGGGGATGGGGTGGAAGTGAGGGCTTAAGTGGGTCGGTGCAGACTCGATGGGCCGAATGGTCTCCTTCACTGTATATTCTACAAAAAAAAAAATTATTTTCCTGCTGGTGGAACTCTTAATTCTGATGGGGCAGCCTTCTAATCATCAATATGAGAGGAGCTTCCCAACATTGCTGATTGGGAAGCACAATCCACCTTTAGATCGCGACAGCAGGCCGCTTTGACATCTTGGCAAACTGATTTTTGGACTGACCCCAACTGAAGTTCTGCCATCCGCCACACTCCCTGCCTGTGGGACAGGGAGATTCCGTCCTGTGTCATTATGTTGTATTTTGTCAGGATTACTTGTCTTTTTTTAATACTGAAATCTGTTGAAAACAATTTAAAACCACTACAGTCTTATTGAGAAACTTAAATTAGCTTTGAGATTCATGGGGAATATCTGTGGTCTAAACATCATACGTTGATTATTTCATTGGCAATTAAGTGATGGTGGCGGCCCGGATGCCATTTCAAACGTGGTGCCTGGATTTTGAGCGCAGATGCAGAAGAGCGGCTCAGCGGCACAGTGGTTAGCACTGCTGCCTCAGCGCCAGGTACCTGGGTTCAATTCCGACCACGGACGGCTGTTTCTGTGGATTCTGCACGTTCTCCCCGTGTCTGCATGGGTTTCCTCCGGGTGCTCCCACAAGTCCCGAAAGACGTGCTGTTAGGTAATTTGGACATTCTACCTCTGTGTACCCAAACAGGCGCCGGAATGTGGCGACTTGGGGCTTTTCATAGTAACTTCATTGCAGTGTTAATGTAAGCCTACTTGTGACAATAAAGATTATATATATTTTTTTTAAATTTTCAATTTAGATGGAATGGCTATGATCAATGTGCAGGGTTAAGTGGGCCTAGGTGGGGTGCTTTTCCGGCGGGTCAGTGCAGATTCGATGGGCCGAATGGCCTCCTTCTGCACTGTAGGGATTCAATGTCAGAAATAATGAACTAAACAGCGCAAGATTGCCGATGGTTAGCTGAGCACCCCCGCCACCCCCACCCAGCTGTTTCACTCGGACCGTCATGCCCTCCATCAAACTTAGAATTCAGTGCAGAAGATTCCGCCCACAGTATCTGACATGAGTGAAATATCCAGAGCTGCACTGTCATGCACTTCAGACAGGAAAATGGCAGCAGATCTGGGCTGGTTTGCCTGCGGAAGCAGGTTCCCAGACGACAAACTGGTAAGTCTTTGCTGCTGAGATGTATGTCTGTTCCCTGATGTGTCACAGACCCTGCGCAATACTTCCAGAGTCATTCTCTCTCAATAGGAGACTGCCCAACAGGGGGCCAATTAGGCTCATTGTTGGTCCGACTGAGAGATTGATTCCTCACACCCACAGTTTTCCCTGTGGTTCACAGGTCCCTCGTTGTGTTGGAGCCTTTTTCAAGCAGATGATGCAGCTGCACATCAGGAGGTCATGGAATGAAGAGTCAAGGCATTTAAATTTCCGTTTGGAAAAGAGAAGCAACACAGCTAAAGATTGAGAAAGAGAGAGTGGGTGGTGGGGATACAAACAAACTCAAATGTGAGGTTATCCATTTTGGTAGGAATAACAGCAAACGGGATTATTATTTAAACGATAAAATATTAAAGCATGCCGCTGTTCAGAGAGACTTGGGTGTGCTAGTGCATGAGTCACAGAAGGTTGGTTTACAAGTGCAACAGGTGATTAAGAAGGCAAATGGAATTTTGTCCTTCATTGCTAGAGGGATGGAGTTTAAGACTAGGGAGGTTATGTTGCAATTGTATAAGGTGTTAGTGCGGCCACACCTGGAGTATTGTGTTCAGTTTTGGTCTCCTTACTTGAGAAAGGACGTACTGGCGCTGGAGGGTGTGCAGAGGAGATTCACTAGGTTAATCCCAGAGCTGAAGGGGTTGGATTATGAGGAGAGGTTGAGTAGACTGGGACTGTACTCGTTGTAATTTAGAAGGATGAGGGGGGATCTTATAGAAACATTTAAAATTATGAAGGGAGTAGATAGGATAGATGCGGGCAGGTTGTTTCCACTGGCGGGTGACAGCAGAACTAGGGGACATAGCCTCAAAATAAGGGGAAGTAGATTTAGGACTGAGTTTAGGAGGAACTTCTTCACCCAAAGGGTTGTGAATCTATGGAATTCCTTGCCCAGTGAAGCAGTTGAGGCTCCTTCATTACATGTTTTTAAGGTAAAGATAGATAGTTTTTTGAAGAATAAAGGGATTAAGGGTTATGGTGTTCGGGCCGGAAAGTGGAGCTGTATCCACAAAAGATCAGCCATGATCTCATTGAATGGTGGAGCAGGCTCGAGGGGCCAGATGGCCTACTCCTACTCCTAGTTCTTATAAAAGACCTGGGGCGCGACTCAGTGACCATGTTGCATTTGGCGCAACGGATGAATCATGGGCGAGCACAAATACGGGTTCCACCCAGGCACCAGTCCAATCCAAGTCACCTGACTAGCTCCGCCTGGCACGATCTTGATCTTGCCCTCACTCGGCGTGATCCAGATCTGCATATTTAAATTAGCTGTAGGGTTCATTTAAATACCCAGACTCTGGATTCACCAGGACTCAATCGCACCATCTGCATGACCTCGCCAGTTCATCGTTTAGTACTGGTCCACATAAACGTGGAACAGGCATAATGGCAACTGGGGGGCTGTCTCCCAGGCCATTGGAGACCCCTGGGTGGTCGGGGACAGGGCAGGGTGGCACCCTAGCATTCTCCTGGCACCTCGTCACCTTGGCACTGCCAAAGTGCCCATGTGGCACTATCAGGGTGCCATGGGAACTGTCAGACTAGCGGTGCCTGGGTGCCAGATTGGCACTGCAAGGAGGTGGGCCAAGGGGGGCCTGCCAGTCAATGGGGATAAGTGGGGTTCCCGCGGGTCTCCACAAAGTTGGGGGGGATGAATGGGAGTCATTGAAATGGGGGGGGGGGCTGAAAAGGTGGTAAAGATCGGGGCAGCCAGTCAAAATGGCGCATGATCTGTGAGGAGCCTTCCCTCACGGCGCAGCCTCAGTGGAGGGAATCGCCCCGAGGTCAAAGAAAACCCAGCAAAGTGCCGTTGAATAGCGGGGTGTTTCTTGGTGCTAACACCCCGCTAAATGCACCTTTCAGCAGACTTTAACTTGAGTCCGCTGAATCGCTCCACTAACCTTTAGCCAGGGATCTATCCAGACACCCAGGCACCAAGATTCATTCAGAAAATCCAACTTGTGCTTGATCATGGCCACAATTAGATGCCAGATTATTTCTGCATTTGAGGAACTTATGGTTGTCTCTGTAATGGAGACCTGGCTACTCCGGAATCAGTTGAAACAGCGATGCAAAGCAGTGTGCACTGCAACATGACAGCACCCTTTTCCAGCAGAACACAAAGGGAGCTGGCTGAAGGATAGATGGGGCCAAAAGGTGATGCCCGCATCATCGGGTGTCCAAGGAGAGATTCAGCTTCCTGAGCATACATCAGAGCGGCAGTACTATAGAGCGTTGAGCCTCAAAGAGGCAGATGGTGTCTGAGTTGTGCTCACTTCAGGAGGACGAGGTTATGCCACAAAGCTCAGGAGGGACACTCTTTTCTGTCACTTGCTGTCAGCTGACTGAACTTTGACCCGAACTTCCCAGCCTCTAGTCGTATTTCCAAGGGTGTCAGCTGACCTCTGTGACCTCTGCATCAGCCACACATGTAGTGATCTGCATGTCTGTGTGTATATACACAAAGGATCAATGCAAATGCAATACAACTAAGCAATCACTAGAGGGAGCATGGGAGATGTATAATTACAGACAGACAGGAAGTCAGAGAGACTCATCACAGGAATGGCAGCTGGTGAGCAGGACACAGACAGGCAACTCAGATGTAACATAGTATAAGTGCTGGAGAGAGAACAAACTCACAATAAAGCATCTACTTCAACTGTAAGACTACGAGCTTTATTCAGACACAAGGAATAACACAGCACACAGTCGCTTATTTCAGGTGAGGGATCCACCCTTTTCTCAGTAAGTCAGATTTCATCCCAAATGTAGCCATTGAAGCTTTGCTTTGCTTCAATGGGAGGAGTGCCTCGAGGTGCAGTGTGTGACAGTACATATACGTCACTATCAAAGCCCTTGTCATCTTCATCAACAGGAAGGGCTTCCACCCATTCGACGGTTCGATTCCCGTACCAGCCTCCCCGGACAGGCGCCGGAATGTGGCGACTAGGGGCTTTTCACAGTAACTTCATTGAAGCCTACTCGTGACAATAAGGGATTTTCATTTTCATTTAGCTCGTCTGCGACCATTGTGAGGAGTTCTTTGGGGTTTGCGAGAATTTTCCTGGCCGCTGTCGCGATTTATTCACTCCTCATGAGGAAGGGAGGCCCGGAAAGGAGGTACCTGCGTACCTCCGTGAGAGAGGCCAAACTGAGGTACAGCTGAGGTGCCACTTCAGCTCAGGGACCATCGCTGAGCAGGACATTGGCCTCCTGTTGTTGAGGTTCTGTTGTTTTGCCTGTTCAGAGGGTGTCCTCCATCAGAGATGCTGGAAGGGTTTCTCATTGTGGATGGTGTGGGGAGTGAGGAACGCTGCAAGGTTAGGACCATGGAGCTCCTGTCCAGTTCATTTGGCCCTCATTTAAATAAAACAACAGAATAAACAACTCATTTCATCCATATCGCGCGTTCAATAAAGTAAAATGACCCAAGACATTTCTCAGGTGCTGGTATCAGACAGAAGTTTGACACAAAGTACATGTGAATTCAGGCAGGGTTGACCAGAAATTTGGCCAAAGGAGTCGTTTTATTTTTCTAGAGGAGGAAACTGCTGTGAAGATTTTTGAGGAAGGAATTCCAGAGCTTGGGGCCCAGGCAGCTGGAGGCACGCCCACCAATAGTGGAGCGATTAAAATTGGTGATGCTCAAGAGGCCAGAATAAGAGGAGCGCCGATATATCGAAGGGTTAGGAGGCTGGGAGAGATTGACAGAGATAGGGAAGGATGAGGCCATGGAGCGATTCGAAACAAGGATTGGAATTTTTAAAATGAAGACATTGCTTCACTGGGAGCCAGTGTAAGCCAGAGAGGACAGGAGAGGTGATAGGGGAACAGGACTTGGTGTGAGTTAAGACCTGGGCAGTTGTGTTTTGGATTACTTCAAGTTACAGAGGGGAAAATGTGGGAGACCAGCCAGGAGTGCATTGGAATCGTTAAAGCTACAGATTGAATTAAACAAATTTTTGATAGCCGAGGGATAGACAAGGGTTAATGGTGGGGCAGGTAGAAACCATTACTGTATCAGCCAATGATCTTGTTGAATAGGTTTACACGCTGGAGGGGCCGAATGGCTGAGTCCTGGTCCTAACTCTTGTGCGATTGAAACATGAGTGTAACAGCAACAGATGAGATGAGATGGGTTGTGAGACTGGAGGAGATTTAGCTGGAAGGCCACAAAAGGTTAAAGACCAAAACGAGAATTTCAAACACGTCCAGGATGTCCGGAGCTGATATTTGGTAGCAGGAGACGTCAGCAGGACCTTTGGGAATAGTCATTGGGCAGGTAGTGGGGGAGGGGATTTTGGAGGGGGACAGGCTGTAAGGGGAGAACAACAGGAAACCTAAAATGAAACTTTTCAATTTGCCTCTGGTCTAATCTCAGAGCTCCCCGCTATGGAGCAGGTTTACTTCATGTAGAAGTTCACACTGACCCCCTCGCTCAGGTCACAATCGGCTCCTCATTTGCATATTTAAAGGGGGACTCCAATTCCGATCTAAATAAGTAATAGCACATGGAGGTTCAACCTCGGAACGGGGATGTAGCATTTTGCATATAAAATGATTCAGCTGTAGGTAATTCACTTCACATTAAATATACATTTCTCAAAAACAATAACTTTGTAATAAATGTTCTCTTTTCTAGATGGATAGCATTCAAAAACTTAGCATATTTGCTGATCAGGTGATTTTTCTTTAACTGCGTGCATTTTGTGTTTCTGCATGTTCATTAATAATATACAACAACCCTCCAGTGAACACAAGGCATACCAAACACAGGGAACATTTTGTAGAAAGATCGGCTAACTTCCACTTGTTTAGAGAACTAGACCACATGTATTTGGTAATATTTACCTAAATTGATTGTTTATAAATCATAGGGCACTTGGCTCTAGTGTATAGATTCAGCAGCAAATTTTATTTGCTTCAGCCTCAGCTGCCTGTTCAGTTTGTCACTCTCTACATTTCATAATACTTTTCTTGACCCCCTCCAACAGATTCACTTGGTAACTTACCACTAGCATGTCTTTCTTAAAACATGTGTGCAAATGTGTATTTTGACAGTTTAACTCACAAAGTTATCCTTTTTGTAACCTGTAAATGATATCACTCTGAAACAGTCTTAGACCCTCAGACAGCAGAGGTTGAAATGAATAGTCTGAAATAAGAACATCAAAATGAGAAGAAAACTTCAGAAAGGGGCGGCACGGTGGCATAGTGGTTAGCACTGCTGTCTCACAACTCCAGGGACCTGGGTTCAATACCGGCCTTGGTTGATTGTCTGTGTGGAGCTTGCACATTTTCCCCGTGTCTCCGTGGGTTTCCTCCGGGTGCTCCGGTTTCCTCCCACAATCCAAAGATGTACAGATTAGGTGGACTGGCCACGCTAAATTGTCCCTTAGTGTCCAAAGACGTGCAGGTCAGGTGGGGTTGCTTGATTACAGGGATAGGATGAGGGATTGGACCTAGTTAGGGTGCTCTTTCAGTGGGTCGGTACAGACTTGATGGACCGAATAGCATTCTTCTGCACTGTCAGGATTCCATGGTTCCAACGGAAATTCCTCCAATCTTTCAACAGTAACTATTTTTATTTGCATTTTACAGCAGTGAATTTAGCTCAGATTTGAATTTCAAACATTGTTTTCAGTACTTTTAATTTTTCTTGTTTTCAAACCTATACAAGTTTTATGATGCAGTGAAAGGCTGATAAGATGTTCACATCGACAAAGAATTACTTTTACAAATGGGCTGCAATTAAATTTTCAGCAATGTAAAACATCTAGCTAGCGATCAGCTACTAATAGGCAATATCAAGAGAAAAGTCTGAAATTTTGAAGTGACTTTTACACACCTCATACCTTAATGTTCAGCGGCTTTGATCTATTTGACCCAGTGAGACTGCAATCAATCAGAAACTCTGACAATTCGGGTTATCTGACTGGAACTGAATGTGCAAAATCAGTAAAAGTGCAGCAAGAATCTTTGCAAATTTGAAAATAATTTAGTAATTATTTCAACAATATAAACACAACTTATTCACATGCAAAAGCTGGATAAATTCCACTTGTTACAATACCTCATCTAAACACATCCTAGCTATCGTGCATGCAATTCTTTACTTGTCTTCATTTCTGCCTCATCTTATTCATGTTTTATTTTCCTTTTCTCTAATAGTTCTTTTTCAGTGGAGGTTCATTAGGGTCCAGCATTCATTCTACCAGAGCAATGGTAATAACTCCAGTGTGGTACAGTATAAACTCTCAGTGTATAGAACACTCACTCCAGTGTGATACAGTATAAACCCTCAGTGTATAGAACACTCACTCCAGTGTGGTACAGTATAAAATCTCAGTGTATAGAACACTCACTCCAGTGTGGTACAGTGTAAACCCTCAGTGTATAGAACACTCACTCCAGTGTGGTACAGTATAAACCCTCAGTGTATAGAACACTCACTCCAGTGTGGTACAGTATAAACTTTCAGTGTATAGAACACTCACTCCAGTGTGGTACAGTATAAACTCTCAGTGTATAGAACACTCACTCCAGTGTGGTACAGTATAAAATATCAGTGTATAGAACACTCACTCCAGTATGGTACAGTGTAAACCCTCAGTGTATAGAACACTCACTCCAGTGTGGTACAGTATAAACCCTCAGTGTATAGAACACTCACTCCAGTGTGGCACAGTATAAACCCTCAGTGTATAGAACACTCACTCCAGTGTGGCACAGTATAAACTCTCAGTGTATAGAACACTCACTCCAGTGTGGTACAGTATAAACTCTCAGTGTATAGAACACTCACTCCAGTGTGGTACAGTATAACCCCTCAGTGTATAGAACACTCACTCCAGTGTGGTACAGTATAAACCCTCAGTGTATAGAACACTCACTCCAGTGCGGCACAGTATAAACCCTCAGTGTATAGAACACTCACTCCAGTGTGGCACAGTATAAACCCTCAGTGTATAGAACACTCACTCCAGTGTGGTACAGTATAAACTCTCAGTGTATAGAACACTCACTCCAGTGTGGTACAGTATAAACTCTCAGTGTATAGAACACTCACTCCAGTGTGGTACAGTATAAACCCTCAGTGTATAGAACACTCACTCCAGTGTGGTACAGTATAAACCCTCAGTGTATAGAACACTCACTCCAGTGTGGTAGAGTATAACCCCTCAGTGTATAGAACACTCACTCCAGTGTGGTACAGTATAAACCCTCAGTGTATAGAACACTCACTCCAGTGTGGCACAGTATAAACCCTCAGTGTATAGAACATTCACTCCAGTGTGGTACAGTATAAACCCTCAGTGTATAGAACACTCACTCCAGTGTGGCACAGTATAAACCCTCAGTGTATAGAACACTCACTCCAGTGTGGTACAGTATAAACTCTCAGTGTATAGAACACTCACTCCAGTGTGGTACAGTATAAACTCTCAGTGTATAGAACACTCACTCCAGTGTGGTACAGTATAAACCCTCAGTGTATAGAACACTCACTCCAGTGTGGTAGAGTATAACCCCTCAGTGTATAGAACACTCACTCCAGTGTGGTACAGTATAAACCCTCAGTGTATAGAACACTCACTCCAGTGTGGCACAGTATAAACCCTCAGTGTATAGAACATTCACTCCAGTGTGGTACAGTATAAACCCTCAGTGTATAGAACACTCACTTCAGTGTGGCACAGTATAAACCCTCAGTGTATAGAACACTCACTCCAGTGTGGTACAGTATAAACCCTCAGTGTATAGAACACTCACTCCAGTGTAGTACAGTATAAACCCTCAGTCTGTAGAACACACACTCCAGTGTAGTACAGTATAAACCCTCAGTCTGTAGAACACTCACTCAAGTGTGGTACAGTATAAACCCTCAGTGTATAGAACACTCACTCCAGTGTGGTACAATATAAACCCTCAGTGTATAGAACACTCACTCCAGTGTGGTACAGTATGAACCCTCAATGTATAGAACATTCACTCCAGTGTGGTACAGTATAAACCCTCAGTGTGTAGAACACTCACTCCAGTGTGGTACAGTATGAACCCTCAGTGTATAGAACACTCACTCCAGTGTGGTACAGTATGAACCCTCAGTGCATAGAACACTCACTCCAGTGTGGTACAGTATAAACCCTCAGTTTGTAGAACACTCACTCCAGTGTGGTACAGTATGAACCCTCAGTGTATAGAACACTCACTCCAGTGTGGTACAGTATGAACCCTCAGTGTATAGAACACTCACTCCAGTGTGGTACAGTATAAACCCTCAGTGTATAGAACACTCACTCCAGTGTAGTACAGTATAAACCCTCAGTGTATAGAACACTCACTCCAGTGTGGTACAGTATAAACTCTCAGTGTATAGAACATTCACTCCAGTGTGGCACAGTATAAACTCTCAGTGTATAGAATACTCACTCCAGTGTAGTACAGTATAAACCCTCAGTCTGTAGAACACTCACTCCAGTGTGGTACAGTATAAACCCTCAGTGTATAGAACACTCACTCCAGTGTGGTAAAGTATAAACTCTCAGTGTATAGAACACTCACTCCAGTGTAGTACAGTATAAACCCTCAGTGTATAGAACACTCACTCCAGTGTGGTACAGTATAAACTCTCAGTGTATAGAACACTCACTCCAGTGTGGTACAGTATAAACTCTCAGTCTGTAGAACACTCACTCCACTGTGGTACAGTATAAACCCTCAGTGTATAGAACACTCACTCCAGTGTGGCACAGTATAAACCCTCAGTCTGTAGAACACTCACTCCAGTGTGGTACAGTATAAACCCTCAGTGCATAGAACACTCACTCCAGTGTAGTACAGTATAAACCCTCAGTGTATAGAACACTCACTCCAGTGTAGTACAGTATAAACCCTCAGTGTATAGAACACTCACTTCAGTGTGGTACAGTATAAACCCTCAGTGTATAGAACACTCACTCCAGTGTGGTACAGTATAAAATCTCAGTGTATAGAACACTCACTCCAGTGTGGTACAGTATGAACCCTCAGTGTATAGAACACTCACTCCAGTGTGGTACAGTATAAACCCTCAGTGTATAGAACACTCACTCCAGTGTAGTACAGTATAAACCCTCAGTGTATAGAACACTCACTCCAGTGTGGTACAGTATAAACTCTCAGTGTATAGAACATTCACTCCAGTGTGGCACAGTATAAACTCTCAGTGTATAGAATACTCACTCCAGTGTAGTACAGTATAAACCCTCAGTCTGTAGAACACTCACTCCAGTGTGGTACAGTATAAACCCTCAGTGTATAGAACACTCACTCCAGTGTGGTAAAGTATAAACTCTCAGTGTATAGAACACTCACTCCAGTGTAGTACAGTATAAACCCTCAGTGTATAGAACACTCACTCCAGTGTGGTACAGTATAAACTCTCAGTGTATAGAACACTCACTCCAGTGTGGTACAGTATAAACTCTCAGTCTGTAGAACACTCACTCCACTGTGGTACAGTATAAACCCTCAGTGTATAGAACACTCACTCCAGTGTGGCACAGTATAAACCCTCAGTCTGTAGAACACTCACTCCAGTGTGGTACAGTATAAACCCTCAGTGTATAGAACACTCACTCCAGTGTAGTACAGTATAAACCCTCAGTGTATAGAACACTCACTCCAGTGTAGTACAGTATAAACCCTCAGTGTATAGAACACTCACTTCAGTGTGGTACAGTATAAACCCTCAGTGTATAGAACACTCACTCCAGTGTGGTACAGTATAAACTCTCAGTGTATAGAACACTCACTCCAGTGTGGTACAGTATAAACCCTCAGTGTATAGAACACTCACTCCAGTGTGGTACAGTATAAACTCTCAGTCTGTAGAACACTCACTCCAGTGTGGTACAGTATAAACCCTCAGTGTATAGAACACTCACTCCAGTGTGGTACAGTATAAACCCTCAGTGTATAGAACACTCACTCCAGTGTAGTACAGTATAAACCCGTCATTGTATAGAACACTCACTCCAGTGTGGTACAGTATAAACCCTCAGTCTGTAGAACACTCACTCCAGTGTGGTACAGTATAAACCCTCATTGTATAGAACACTCACTCCAGTGTAGTACAGTATAAACCCTCAGTGTATAGAACACTCACTCCAGTGTGGTACAGTATAAACTCTCAGTGTATAGAACATTCACTCCAGTGTGGCACAGTATAAACTCTCAGTGTATAGAACACTCACTCCAGTGTGGTACAGTATAAACCCTCAGTGTATAGAACACTCACTCCAGTGTGGTACAGTATAAACCCTCAGTGTATAGAACACTCACTCCAGTGTGGTACAGTATAAACTCTCAGTGTATAGAACATTCACTCCAGTGTGGCACAGTATAAACTCTCAGTGTATAGAACACTCACTCCAGTGTGGTACACTATAAACTCTGTGTATAGAACACTCACTCCAGTGTGGTACAGTATAAACCCTCAGTGTATAGAACACTCACTCCAGTGTGGTACACTATAAACCCTCAGTGTCTAGAATACTCACTCCAGTGTGGTACAGTATAAACCCTCAGTGTCTAGAATACTCACTCCAGTGTGGTACAGTATAAACCCTCACTGTATAGAACACTCACTTCAGTGTGGTACAGTATAAACCCTCAGTGTATAGAACACTCACTCCAGTGTGGTACACTATAAACTCTCAGTGTATAGAACACTCACTCCAGTGTGGTACAGTATAAACCCTCAGTGTCTAGAATACTCACTCCAGTGTGGTACAGTATAAACCCTCAGTGTCTAGAATACTCACTCCAGTGTGGTACAGTATAAACTCTCAGTGTATAGAACACTCACTCCAGTGTGGTAAAGTATAAACCCTCAGTCTGTAGAACACTCACTCCGGTGTGGTACAGTATAAACTCAGTCTGTAGAACACTCACTCCAGTGTGGTACAGTATAAACTCAGTCTGTAGAACACTCACTCCAGTGTGGTACAGTATAAACCCTCAGTGTATAGAACACTCATTCTAGTGTGGTACAGTATAAACCCTCAGTGTATAGAACACTCACTCCAGTGTGGTACAGTATAAACCCTCAGTGTATAGAACACTCACTCCAGTGTGGTACAGTATAAACCCTCAGTGTCTAGAATACTCACTCCAGTGTGGTACAGTATAAACCCTCAGTGTCTAGAATACTCACTCCAGTGTGGTACAGTATAAACTCTCAGTGTATAGAACACTCACTCCAGTGTGGTAAAGTATAAACCCTCAGTCTGTAGAACACTCACTCCGGTGTGGTACAGTATAAACTCAGTCTGTAGAACACTCACTCCAGTGTGGTACAGTATAAACTCAGTCTGTAGAACACTCACTCCAGTGTGGTACAGTATAACCCCTCAGTGTATAGAACACTCACTCCAGTGTGGTACAGTATAAACCCTCAGTGTATAGAACACTCACTCCAGTGTGGTACAGTATAAACCCTCAGTGTATAGAACACTCACTCCAGTGTGGTACAGTATAAACCCTCCGTGTATAGAACACTCACTCCAGTGTGGTACAGTATAAACCCTCAGTGTATAGAACACTCACTCCAGTGTGGTACAGTATAAACCCTCAGTCTGTAGAACACTCACTCCAGTGTGGTACAGTATAAACCCTCAGTGTATAGAACACTCACTCCAGTGTGGTACAGTATAAACCCTCAGTGTACAGAACACTCACTCCAGTGTGGCACAGTATAAACCCTCAGTCTGTAGAACACTCACTCCAGTGTGGTACAGTATAAACCCTCAGTGTACAGAACACTCACTCCAGTGTGGCACAGTATAAACCCTCAGTGTATAGAACACTCACTCCAGTGTGGCACAGTATAAACCCTCAGTGTATAGAACACTCACTCCAGTGTGGCACAGTATAAACCCTCAGTGTATAGAACACTCACTCCAGTGTGGTACAGTATAAACTCTCAGTGTATAGAACACTCACTCCAGTGTGGTACAGTATAAACCCTCAGTGTATAGAACACTCACTCCAGTGTGGCACAGTATAAACCCTCAGTGTATAGAACACTCACTCCAGTGTGGTACAGTATAAACTCTCAGTGTATAGAACACTCACTCCAGTGTGGTACAGTATAAACCCTCAGTGTACAGAACACTCACTCCAGTGTGGTACATTATAAACCCTCAGTGTATAGAACACTCACTCCAGTGTGGTACAGTATAAACCCTCAGTCCGTAGGACTTGTTTTCATCACTGTGATACCCGTGCCACCCTTATCCAAAGCCTTGCTGAAGTCCACGAGATTACATCAAATGCATTTCCCTCATCTACACACTGGCTCATCTCTGCGAAAACTTTAATCAAGTTGGTCAGACCTGACCTCCCATTAACAAAACCATGCTGACTGTTCTTGATCAAGCCCTGCCTCTCCAAATACAGATTAATTCTATCTCTCAGAATTGCTTCCAATAATTTCCCCACCACTTAGGTCAGACTGTCTTGCCTGTAGTTTCCGCTTTTATATCTGGATGAAATTGTTATGCTTCTGAGATGAATTCCTCGACAAATTGTCACTCAGAGGAGCTGATTTACCAATAAACATGCATCACATGTGACTTACTAAAATCATAGAATCCCTACAGTGCAGAAGGAGATCATTTGGCTCATCAAGCCTGCACCGGCTCCTGCTCCGATACATCACCCTACCTAGGCCCAATCCCCCGCCCCTATCCCCACTGATGCACTAGCAATTACGACGAGACGAGAGTAGAGTATAATCGAGGCTTTATTACGCAGAGATGTGTTGCCTCCCGCAGCTGCTGCTGAAATGGCTGCAGCTCGGAGAGCCCACACATTTATACTCCGCCTACTAGGCGGAGCCAGCAGGCAGGGATCTACCCCCGCACCTGTAGTACAGGAGCCTTACCGTATTTACTTTCATATACGTATTATACAAACAGTGGTGGTTACCACATTCACCCCCCTGTTAAAAAAGAGTCCAGCGGGGGTAGTGGAGAAATTATTTCCATGGTATGTGAGCATTTTTAAAGTGTACAGTTTGGTGAAAGTTCACACATTTAGCCGGTCGGGTCCCATGATCGTCCGTTGTGAGCGCCGTAGTCCCGTTGGTGATGCAGGCACCGACTCGGTCGCCTGTGACTCCGGGAGTGTGTAGTCCTCATCTTCATCCCCGGGTGGAACCAATGGGAGGACCTATCATCCTGGAGTGGGGGCTGTGGTGAGGTGTGCTGGGGGGAGGATGGGTGGCTCTGGGGCAATTGGAGGGGGGGGGAGTGGGGAACCAGCTGATGCCAGGTCCCTGAGGGAGACTGAGTCTTGGTGGTCGTCGGGGTACGCCACGTAGGCGTACTGCGGGTTTGCATACAGCAGCTGTAAACTTTCTTCCAACGGGTCCGCCTTGTGGAGCCGCACGTGCTTGCGGAGGAGGACGGGTCCTGGAGCTACCAGCCACGTTGGGAGTGAAACCCCGGAGGTGGACTTCCTATGGAAGGCAAGGAGACGTCCATGGAGGGTTTCATTAGGCGCAGTGCAAAGTAGCGATCAGATGGAGTGGAGGGCCTCGGGGAGAACCTCCTGCCAGCGGGAGACCGGGAGATGCTTGGACCGTAGGGCCAGTAGAACGGCCTTCCAGACCATCCGGTTCGCCCTCGCCACCTGCCCGTTTCCCCGGGGGTTGTGGCTGGTCGTCCTGCTCGAGGTAATGCCCTTGCTGAGCAGGAACTGTCGCAGCTCCACACTCATAAAGGAGAATCCCCGGTTGCTGTGGATGTAAGCAGGCCTCAGCCGTCAGGGGAAAAACTGTGGACTGAATGAGTGGGCGGGCCTTGTCCACATAGTTAGGGACCCACTGGGCATAATAGGAGAAAAACCCCAGCCATCGTTTCAGGTCCTTGAGGGAGTGGGAGTTCCATGAGGGGGCGCATGCGGTCGGGGTCGGGCCCTAGAACCCATTTTTCACCACATAGCCAAGGATGGCTCAGCGGTTGGTGCTGAACACGCATTTCTTGTTAAACGTGAGGTTCAGGAGTTTGGCGGTTTGAAGAAATTTGAAACGGTTAGCGTCGTGGTCCTGCTGGTCGTGGCCACAGATGGTGACGTTATCTAGGTACGGGAAGGTGGCCCGCAGCCCGTACCGGTCAACCATTCGGCCCATCTCACATTGAAAGACCAAGACCCCGTTAGCGACACCGAAAGGGATCCTAAGGAAATGATAAAGGCAGCCATCTGCTTCGAACTCAGTGTATTGTTGGTCCGCCTTGCGGATGAGGAGCTGGTGTTAGGCAGATTTCAGGTCCATTGTCAAAAATACCCGGTACTGTGCAATCTGATTGACCATATCAGATATGCGTGGGAGGAGGTATGCGTCGAACTGCGTGTACCGATTGATGATTCGGCAGCAGCTGCAGGAAGCAACACATCTCTGCTTAATAAATTGATGCACTATTAATTATGACGAGGCAAGAATAGAGAGTAATCAAGGCTTTATTAAGCAGAGATGTGTTGCCTCCTGCAGCTGCTGCCGAAATGGCTGCAGCTCGGTGAGCACAAACATTTATACTCCACCTACTGGATGGAGCCAGCAGGCAGAGATCTACCCCCGTTACCGTATTACCTCTCATATACGTATTATACAAACAGTGGTGACTACCACACCCATAACCCCACCTAACCTTTGGGCAATATTAGCATGGTCAATTCACCTAACCTAGATTTGGGTGGAAACCGGAGCACCCGAAGGAAAGCCACACAGATACGATGAGAACGTGCAGACTACACACAGAGAGTCACACAAGGTCAGAATCGAACCTGAGACCCTGACGCTGTGAGGCACCAGTGCTAATGACTGCGCCACCCTGCCGCACAGTGTTCGTGAAAGATGTTTGCAGAGTTACGTAACTGATAGGTCAGAGGGTAATTAGCAATTGTCTCACAAGTAATATTTTAACCCCCCCCCCCCCCCCCCCCCCCCCCCCCCCCCCCCCCGCCATGGGTTTCTGAGCGGTGTGGTAGTGCCCACAATGGGAAATCCCATGGGCTACCGGCAGGAACGGAGAATCCCACTGCCGGCGACAGCGCACCACCAAGAAACACGCAAGCTGGGGAGGTGGAGAATTCACCCAAGGCTTGGGTTCAACCCAGACCTTCCCCATATTGACCACTGCTGGACAGGTTAGGGTTGCCAACTCTGGCTCGTCACATTCCTAGAGGTTTTCTCATCTCGCTACTCAAACAGCCTTTTTCTTAAAACTCGCATCTCCAATATTGGCCGGGAATCTCCCCGTACCCGGCGGGGCGGGGAGTCTCGGTGGGATGGAGTGGTGTAACATTGAGGGGCTAGGCCAGCGCCGGAGTGGTTGGTTGGCGCCCCACCGGCTGCCGGGAACGGCCTTTGGTGCCACGCCAGCCGCCCTGGCCGGCGGAAGTCCGCGCATGCGCCGGAGCGTCAGCAGCTGCTGGCGTCATCCCCGCGCATGCGCAGGGGAGGGAGTCACTTCCGCGTCCGCCATCGTGAAGACTATGGCGAACGCGGAAGGAAAAGAGTGCCCCCACGGCACAGGCCCGCCCGCCGATCGGTGGGCCCCGATCGCGGGCCGGGCCACCGTGGGGGCACCCCCTGGGGCCAGATCGCCCCGCGCCCTCCCCAGGACCCCAGAGCTCGCCTGCGCCGCCTGGTCCCGGCGGTAAGGCAGGTGGTTTGATTCCCGCCGGCGGGACCGGCATGACAGTGGCAGGACTTCGGCCCATTGCGGGCTGGAGAATCGTCGGGGGGGGGGGGGCCCGCCGATAGACGCGGCGCGATTCCCGCCCCCGCCGAATCTCTGGTGCCGGAGACTCCGGAAGACGGCGGGGGCGGGATTCACGCCAGCCCCCGGCGATTCTCCGACCCGCCCATTGTTTGAAATAATAACCCAAAGTGTTCACAGAGAATTGAAGAAGGGCACAATTTGTCTTGCGCTCCAATACTGTTTCTCCCGGGATATCTCAATAATGTCTTGAAAATTACTCCCATGTCCGAGAGCATCCAGGACAATCCTGGAGGGTCAGTGACCTTGTGTGGGTTGACGTCCAAAATGCAGTCACCTCTGCTGGTTGGCATGTTCCTGTCTGTGAAATGAGTTCAAGAAGTTTCACTTTTACCCATTTGGCAACAAAATTGTTCCAAATTCTGAATTGATTTTGCACACACTGCGTGTGAATGATACGTTAAAGCGTTTTACAAGTTTGAACAATTGAGAGGGTATTGTTTGATTGAAGTATTTTGAGCACAGTGGCCTGCAAGTCCATGCGGATGAGGAGCTTGTCCAACTTGACTGTTTGCCCCTCTTCCATGTTTACTTCTATGTCTGGTTGCCCCTGGAGAGGGAGCATGTGGTGTCCACCAGGAAACTTGAAGCCTTCCATCACCAATAGGTGCTGCAGGGGCTGGAGTGCATCATCAGCTCCTAATATTATATTTTAATTGTGTAAGGTTCCTGGCCGGCACAGTGGTTAGCACTGCTGTATCTCAGCACCAGGAGCTTCGGACCAGAGTTGGTCAACTTGATTCTGAGCTTCGGACGTTGTGACACATCAGGGAGGAGGAGAGGTACCTGGACACTGTGTTTCAGGAGGCAGTCACACCCTCAGGCTAACTACCTTGAATTCAGCCAGTGGTCAGGAGGGTGTTGCTGCAAGTGAGGTAGGTAGAAGGATCCAGGAGGTAAGGTTGCAGGAGCCTCAGCCCTTGATCTTGTCCAACAGATTCAAGATTCTTGCTCCCTGTGTGCACAGGAAAGGGGACTGGAGGGAGGATGAGCAAACTGACCACAGCACCATGGTACAGGGAACTGTTCAAGTGGGGGAGAGAAAAGAAATGTAGTTGTAATTGGGAATAGTATAGTTAGCGGCATTGACATTGTTCTCTGTGAGCAGGATCACAGAGATTGCCTGCCTGGTGCACGGGTTTGGGGTAATCTCTTCTGGGCTGCAGAGTTAGAGTGGGAGGCTAAAAGTCCAGTTGTCGTGGTCCATGTGATGTACCATCGATTGCACGCGAGGCGAATGATTTACCAAAGTTTGGCTTTAATTAACTAGAACACAGCTCTGCGATTGTCTACAGTGGAATGGGACGATCGTCAGGCGTTTGAGCATTTATACCTCGTTAATAGAGGCGTGGTTAACTCAGCCTCTCGGCCAATCGGTCGAGAGGCACATGACCGACCAGGGCCAATGGTAAGCCGACGTTCTGGCCCAATGGCAGACGAGTATGCAGATCATATCATCACATTCACCCCTTACGGAGAAGGAAGGCGGGGGGGGGGGGGGGGGGGGGGGGGGGGGGGGGGAGAGAGAATTGATGATATGAGTAGCCGTCGGGAGAATAATTTTCTCTCCGTACCCTTATCGAATTTGGGGGCTTGCCATTGGCCCAGACATAACAATATTTACAAAAGAAAGTCCATGGGGCTGTAGAACTCTAGAGGGATTCGATCAGTCTTTTGGTGGTCCTTGACGTCCTGGCCGAGCGCCGTACTGGAGGAGTTGTCGTCGGATCGGCTGATGGTCCTGCTGACATCCTGGAGTCCGGGAGCGATGGACCTTGAATGGTCTCCGTCACCTGAGCTGGCCGCGGAGACGCCATGGATGAGGGATGGGGAAGCTGAGTGGGGTGCTGGGGTGAAAAAGGGGAGGGGGGGGTCTGTGGTGGGGGGGGGGGGGGGCGCACGCCGGCGGGTGCCAGGTCCCGGAGGGAGACCGTGTCCTGCCGACCGTCGGGGTACTCCACATACGCATACTGCGGGTTAGCGTGGAGTAACTGGACATGCTCCACCAACGGGTCGGACTTGTGCACCCGCACATGCTTCCGGAGCAAGATGGGTCCGGGGGTGACCAGCCACGTCGGGAGAGGGGATCCGGAGGACGACTTCCTGGGGAAAGCAAGAAGACGCTCATGAGGTGTCTGATTAGTTGCAGTACAGAGGAGTGAGCGGATAGAGTGCAGTGCATCAGGGAGCACCTCTTGCCATCGGGAAATAGGGAGATTTCTAGACCGGAGGGCCAGTAGTATGGTCTTCCAGATGGTACCATTCTCCCGCTCGACCTGTCCGTTACCCCGGGGGTTATAGCTGGTCGTCCTGCTAGAGGCGATGCCCCTGTCGAACAGGAATTGACGCAGCTCGTCGCTCATAAATGAGGACCCCCGATCACTGTGAATGTACGCGGGGTAGCCGAACAGTGAGAAGATGGAGAGTAGGGCCTTAATGACGGTCGATGTGGTCATGTCGGGACAGGGAATGGCGAAGGGGAAGCGGGAGTGTTCGTCGATAACCGCCAGGAAGTAAATGTTGCGGTTGTTAGAGGGAAGGGGCCCCTTGAAGTCAATGCTAAGACGTTCGAAGGGGCGGGATACTTTGATCAGGTGTGCGCGCTCGGGGCGGTAGAAGTGCGGTTTGCACTCGGCGCAGATGTGGCAGTCACGGGTTACTGTCCTGACTTCCTCGATGGAGTAGGGCAGGTTGCGGGCCTTAATGAAGTGGTGTAGGCGGGTCACCCCTGGATGGCAGAGGTCTGCGTGGAGGGAGCGGAGGCGGTCTATCTGCGCGCTGGCGCAGGTACCGCGGGACAGGGCATCAGGAGGCTCATTGAGCTTCCCAGGACGATACAAGATATCATAGTTGTACGTGGACAACTCGATCCGCCACCGTAAAATCTTGTCATTTTTGATCTTGCCCCTTTGTGCATTATCAAACATGAAGGCTACTGACTGTTGGTCTGTGAGGAGGGTAAACCTCCTGCCGGCCAAATAGTGCCTCCAATGTCGCACCGCTTCGACTATGGCCTGGGCTTCCTTTTCCACAGATGGGTGGCAGAGTTCGGAAGCCTGGAGAGTTCTGGAGAAGAAGGCCACGGGTCTGCCCGCTTGGTTCAGGGTGGCCGCCAGAGCTACGTCTGATGCGTCGCTCTCGACCTGGAAGGGGAGGGACTCGTCGATGGCACGCATCGCGGCCTTTGCGATGTCCGCTTTGATGCGGCTAAAGGCCTGGCAGGCCTCCGTCGACGGCGGGAAGGTCGTGGTTTGCATGAGGGGACGGGCCTTGTCCGCGTAGATGGGAACCCATTGGGCGTAGTATGCGAAAAACCCCAGGCAGCGTTTGAGGGATTTGGGGGTATTGGGGAGAGGGAGTTCCATCAGGGGGCGCATGCGTTCGGGATCGGGGCCTATCACTCCGTTACGCACTACGTAGCCGAGGATGGCTAGGCGGTCGGTGCTAAACACGCATTTATCCTTATTGTATGTGAGGTTAAGGAGTTTTGCGGTTTGGAGGAATTTCTGGAGGTTGGCGTCATGGTCCTGCTGGTCGTGGCCGCAGATGGTGACATTATCAAGGTACGGGAAGGTAGCCCGTAATCCGTACTTGTCGACCATTCGGTCCATCTCCCTTTGGAAGACCGAGACCCCATTTGTGACACCAAATGGAACCCTAAGGAAGTGGTAGAGGCGCCCGTCAGCCTCGAACGCGGTGTACAGTCGGTCACTCGCGCGGATGGGGAGCTGGTGGTAAGCGGACTTAAGGTCCACAGTGGAGAAGACCTTGTATGTCGCGATCTCGTTTACCATGGTAGAAATACGGGGAAGAGGATACGCGTCCAGTTGCGTAAACCGATTGATGGTTTGGCTGTAATCGATGACCATCCGGTTTTTCTCCCCCGTCCGGACCACCAGCACTTGGGCTCGCCAGGGACTGTTGCTGGCCTCGATGACCCCTTCCGTCAGCAACCTCTGGACCTCGGACCTGATGAAGGATCGGTCCTGGGCGCTGTGCCGTCTGCTCCGTGTGGCGACGGGTTTGCAATCAGGGGTGAGGTTAGCAAACAGGGAGGGAGGGTCCACTTTGAGGGACGCGAGGCTGCAGACAGTGAGGGGGGAATAGGGCCGCCGAATTGAAAAGTCAAGCTCTGCAGGTTGCACTGGAAGTCCAGTCCTAGGAGTGCTGGTGCGCAAAGGTCAGGGAGGACAAGGAATTTATAATTTTTAAAAACCTTCCCTTGGACCGTAAGGTCCGCGATGCAGCACCTGGTGATGCGGACGGAGTGCGAACCTGAGGCTAAACCGATTTTGCGTGTTACGGGATGGACAGGGAGCGCGCAGCGTCTTACCGTGTCAGGGTGAACGAAGCTTTCCGTGCTCCCGGAGTCCAGCAGGCAGTCCGTCTCGTGGCCGTTGAGGTGGATCAGCGTAGTCGTTTTGGCGTGCGTGCGTGGATGAGACTGGTCGAGTTGAACGGCCGTGAGCCGTGGAGAAAATCCGTCGTCGCCGTCCGAGTCGATGCTGGAGGGACCTTGCGTGGCAGATCTGGAAGTCGGTGGCCAGGATCCACATGTGAAGTCTGTTCCCCAAGATGGCGGCGCCCAGTATCCGCACGTGGGGTCGGGGCCCCAAGATGGCGGCGCCCAGGACCCGCACGTGGGTTCGGCACCCCAAGATGGCGGCGCCCAGGAAGCCCTCGTGGCTGCTGGAGGCGGAGCTAGCGTTGCCGGCGCTGTGAGCGGAGAGGCGCGCAGGCCGGCTCCAGGACGCCGGTTAGGTGCATCAGCTGCGGGAGGAGGTAAGGCGCGCGGGCCGGGTGCGGGGGGCCGGGGGCGGGGGGGGGCAGAGTCGCGCTGCGGGCAGGCAGGGACTGGGAGGGCCCGGAGAGGCGGGCCGGTCGGGCACCGGGGCCCAGGGGCGGGGGGGAGAAACGTAGGCGGCGGGCAGGCAGAGGCCTGGAGGGGCCGGGGAGGTGCGCTTGTTGGCCGGCGGGGCGCGAGTCGGGAGCGGCTGGAGGGGCCCTGGGGGAGAGAGAGAGGCACACAGGCCATTTGCAGAGGCCTGGGGGAGGGGGGAGAGTGCTGTGCAGCTTCCAGAAGCGCTGCAGCCAGCGTTTTGGCCTGGCAGACCGTGGAGTAGTGGCCCTTCTTCCCGCAGCTCTTACAGAGGGCAGAGCGGGCTGGGCAGCGCGAGCGAGGGTGTTTTGCGTACCCACAAAAGTAGCAGCGGGGCCCCGCGGATTTATCGGGGCGCCCCGTGGCACAAGCCTGAGGGAGGCCGGGAGCGGCGGGTGGCTGGTGGGAAGCGTGCCAGGAGGCGGCCTGGCCAGGGTCATAGGTGCGAGCGCTTAGATCTGCGACCTCCAGGGAGGCGGAGAGAGTCAGAGTCTCCGTTAAACTGAGTTCGTCTCTTTCCAGCATCTGCTGGCGGATCATGGGAGACAGCATCCCAGCCACGTAAGCGTCTCTGATGAGTAGCTCCATGTGCTCTGTAGCGGACACCGCTACACAGGCGCAACCTCTCCCCAGGGAATAGAGGGCCCGGGCGTATTGGTCTAGAGACTCACCGGGGACCTGCTTTCTGGTGGCCAGCAGATGTCGAGCGAATACCCTGTTGATCGGTTTGATGAATTGTCCTTTTAGCTTTTGTATAGCGTCATCAAAATCCGTTTCCTCCTTGATTATGGCGTAAGCGTCAATACCCACGCTGGAGTGGAGGACGTGCAGCTTCTGTGCCCCGGTGGGGGGGGTGGTTGTAGATGCTAGGAACCCTTCAAGGCAAGTCAGCCAGAGTTGGAAAAGTTCTGCAGAGTTCGGAGTTTGCGGGCTGATGCGGAGGCATTCGGGCTTCATGCAGAACTCCATCTTCAAGTCGTAGTTAATTAAATTGAAGTACCATCGATTGCACGCGAGGCGAGTGATTTGCCAAAGTCTGGCTTTAATTAACTAGAACACAGCTCTGCGATCGTCTACAGTGGAAAGGGACGATCGTCAGGCGTTTGAGCATTTATACCTCGTTAATAGAGGCATGGTTAACTCAGCCTCTCGGCCAATCGGTCGAGAGGCACATGACCGACCAGGGCCAATGGTAAGCCGACGTTCTGGCCCAATGGCAGACGAGTATGCAGATCATATCATCACACCATGTATGTACAAACACATAGGTAGAACAAGAATAGAAGTTCTGCTGAAGGAATTTGAGCAGCTAGGGGTTAAATTAAGAAGCAGAATCGAAAAGGTAATAATCAACGGATTATTACCTGAGCCACAAACTAATTGGTACAGAAGGTTAAGGAGGTAAATCCATGGCTCAAAGGTTGGTGTGGGAGAAATGGGTTTGTACTCATGGGACATTGGCACCAGTACTGGGGAAGAGTACTGTTCCGATGGGACGGTTTTCATCTGAATCAAACTTGTGACCAGAGTCCTGGCGAATCGCATAACTAAGGCTGTAGATAGGGCTTCTCTAAAAATGTAGGCCTAGCAAATACGGGGACAAATATGAGAAGGTGGTCAGTCAACGCAGGACTGAGGGTGTTGTACCTAAATGTGCGCAGTAGACAAAACAAGGTAAATGAACTTGTTCCGTACATTGAAATTGGCGGGAACGATGTGGGCAACACAGATATGTGGCTGCAAGGAGATCAGGGCTGGGATCTGAATACCAATGGTGATGTCTCCTATCGAATAGACAGGCAGATGGGCAGAAGGGGGAAGGGTTGCATTGTGAGTAATAAATAGCCTTAAATCGATAGCCAGAGGCGATATAGGGGCGGAAGGCGTAGAATTTGTGTGGGTAGAGTTGAAGAATCGCAAAGGAAAAAAGACCCTGATGGGAGTTATGTACAGGCCCCCTCACAGTTGTCAGGATGTGGGGCTATGTAACAAGCCTGTTTAAGAAGGGACAGAGGCAGAAGACAGGAAATGGTAGGCTGGTTAGCCTGACTTTGGTTGTTCGTAAGATTTTAGAGTCTGTTTTGTCAGATTGCGCGGGCAGCACGGCGGCCCAATGGTTAGCACTGCTCCCTCACGGCGCCGAGGTCCCAGGTTCGATCCCGGCTCCGGGTCAGTGAACGTGTGGAGTTTGCAGGGGTTTTGTGCCCACAACCCAAAGATAAAACCCCGTATTTGGGCCTCACGGTAGCATGGTGGTTAGCATCAATGTTTCACAGCTCCAGGGTCCCAGGTTCGATTCCCGGCTGGGTCACTGTCTGTGTGGAGTCTGCGCGTCCTCCCCGTGTGTGCGTGGGTTTCCTCCGGGTGCTCCGGTTTCCTCCCACAGTCCAAAGATGTGCGGGTTAGGTGGATTGGCCATGCTAAATTGCCCGTAGTGTAAGGTTAATGGGAGGATTGTTGGGTTACGGGTATACGGGTTACGTGGGTTTAAGTAGGGTGATCATTGCTCGGCACAACATCGAGGGCCGAAGGGCCTGTTCTGTGCTGTACTGTTCTATGTTCTATGTTCTATGTTCTATGTGCAGGGTAGGTGGATTGGCCACGCTAAATTGCCCCTTAATTGGAAAAAATGAATTGGGTATTCTAAATGTATAAAAAAATAGGATGTGATTGCGGAGTACTTAGAAGTGCATGTTAAAATAGGACTGAATCAGCACAGATTGGTCAATGGGGGGTTCATGCCTGACAAATCTGTTAGAATTCATTGAGGAGGTAACAAGGAAGTTAGACAAAGGAGAACCAGTGGACATGATCTCTTTGGATTTCCAGAATGCCTTTAACAAGGTGCTGCTAAATAAGATAAGAGCCCAAGGTACTGGCATGGATAGAGGATTGGCTGACTGGCGAAAGGCAGAGAGTGGGGATAAAGGGGTCCTTTTCAGGATGGCAGTTGATGATGAGCGCTATTCCGCAGGGGTCAGTGCTGGGACCACAGCTATTCACAATATACATTAATGATCTGGATTAAGAAACTGAGGGCATGGTTGCTAAGTTTACAGATGATACAAAGATATGCAGAGGGACAGGTAGTATTAAGGAAGCAGGCGGGCTGCAGAAGAACATGGACAGGCTAGGAGAGTGGGTAAAGAAGTGGCAAATGGAATACAATGTGGAAAAGTTTGAGGTTACACATTTTGGTTGGAAGAACAGAGGTATAGACTATTTTCTAAATGGGAAAAGGCTTTGAAAATCAGAAGCACAAAGGGACTTGGGAGTACTGGTTCAGGGGGCGGGATTCTGCAGAAATCGGCGGGGCGGGCAACTCCAGCGCCGAGGAGTGTCGTGAACCACTCCGGCGACGGGCCACCCCAAAGGTGCGCAATCCTCCGCACCTTCAGGGGATAGGCCGGGGGGAAGGGGCTTGGCTCCATGCCAACCGGCGCCGAAGGGCCTCCGCCGGCCGGTGCGAGTTGCCGCATGCGCGGGAGCGCCAGTGTGTGCTGGCGTCATCCCAGCGCATGCGCGGGGGGGGGTTCATCTCCGCATCGGCCATCGCGGAGGACCACAGCAGCCAACGCGGACGAATAGAGTGCGTCCAGGCCTGCCCGCGGATAAGTGGGCCCCGATCGCGGGCTGGGCCACCGTGGAGGCACCTCCCGGGGCCAGGTCCCCCGAGGGCCCCGGAGGCCCGCGCAGCCAAGACCCACCGGTAAGTACCTACTCTAATTTACGCCGGTGGGACAGGCTGAAAACAGGTGGCCACTCGGCCCATCGTGGGCCGGAGAATCGCTGGAGGGCACACTGCCAGCGGCCGCCAACCGGCGCGGCGGGATTCCCGCCCCCTCCAAATCCCCGGCGCCAGAGAATTCGGCAGCCGGCGGGGGCGGGTTTCACGCCACCCCCCCGGCGATTCTCCGACCCTGCCAGGTGTCGGAGAATCCCGCCCAGGATTCTCTTAGGGTTAACATGCAGGTTCAGTTGGCAGTTAGGAAGGCAAATGTAATGTCGAGGGGGCTAGAATACAAGACCAGGGATGTACTGCTGAGGCTGTGTAAGGCTCTGGTCAGACCACATTTGGAGTATTGTGAGAAGTTTTAGGCTCCCTATCTAAGGAAGGATGTGCTGGCCTTGGAGAGGACCCAGAAGAGGTCCATAAGAATGATTCCTGGAATGAACGACTTGTCATCTGAGGAGCGGTTGAGGACTCTGGGTCTGTACCCGGTGGTGCTTAGAAGGGTAAGGGGAATCTCATTTAACTCGCAGAATACTGAGAGGCCTAGACAGAGAAAATGTCTAGAGGATGTTTCCACTAGTAGGAGAATCTAGAACCCGAGGGCACAGCCTCAGATAATCCTTTAAAATAGAGATGGGCAGCACAGTAGCATAGTGGTTAGCACAGTTGCTTCACAGCTCCAGGGTCCTAGGTTCAATTCCCGGCTGGGTCACTGTCTGTGCAGAGTCTGCATGTTCTCCCCGTGTCTACGTGGGTTTCCTCCGGGTGCTGCGGTTTCCTCCCACAGTCCAAAGATGTGCGGGTTAGGTGGATTGGCCATGCTAAATTGCCCCTAGTGTTCAAAAAGGTTGGGTGGGGTTACGGGGAGGGTGAGGGTATGGGCTTGGGTCGGATGCTCTTTCCAAGGGCAGGTGCAGACTCGATGGGCAGAATGGCCTCCTGCACTGTAAATTCTATGAAATATGAAAAAGATAAGGAGGAATTTCTTCAGCCAGAGGGTGGTAAATCTGTGGAACTCTTTGCCGCAGAATGCTATGGAGGCTAAGTCACTGAGTGTCGTTGAGACAGATATAGATAAGTTCTTGATTAATAAGGGGATCAGGGGTCATGGCGAAAAGGCAGGAGAATGGGGATGAAAAACATACCAGCTATGATTGAATGGCGGTGTAGACTCGATGGGCCAAATGGCCTAATTATACTCCTGTGTCTCATGGTTTTAAGGTCAGAGACCCGGGTTCAATTCCTGCCTTGGGTGGCTGTCTGTGTGGAGTTCGCACTTCCTCCCCATGTCTGTGTTGGTTTCCTCCAGGTGCTCCAGTTTCCTCCCACAGTCCAGAAATGTGGAGGTTAGGTGGGTTGGCATTCTAAATTTCCCCTTAATGTCCAAAGATGGGCAGATTAGGTGGGGTTACAGGAATAGGGCGGGGGAGTGGGCCTGGGTAAGGTGTTCTTTCAGAAGTATGGTGTAGAGTTGATGGGCCGAATGCCTCCTTCTGCATTGTTTGATGGTTCTATTTTTGTTACAATAACATGAGGTACCCCTTTAAAAAGTGTTGTATGTGTATTCATTTCAATTATTTGGTTCCAAAAGAGCATGAAAGGAGACTACTGAGGCAATGAGTATTGGTAAGTGTGAGGCAGAGAGAATCTAAAATGTTGCATTCTGTAAATAAATCATGAAAAGGACTTTTGTCGAGGTTCATTCTTCACCAGCTGGCATTGGGATCCAAGTTAGAGCCCATGAACTGGGTATTGTTGGGAATGTCATCTCGGGTGTGATTAATGAAGTTGGGATTGAGGTGAGTGTTACTGTGATCGCCTGGAACAGGAGCAATTTGATTTCTCCCAACATCGTGAGGAACAGAAACGAATAAATAATCCTTAAAATGTTTTAGGGATATCCTTGTGAGATCAGTGAAGATCTGTGAATTTTCAGTACACTGGTGGTAATGGGAATTTTTACACCTTCTCGTGAGCAGCCATATTGCCATAATGGTACTAATGGCTGCAAGATAATACAGCATTATTTCAACCTCCAGGTAACCTTCCTACCTACAGTGCGACACATTATTGTCGGAGCCTCTTGCAGTTCAGATTACACATATAGGGTAATATTTGCTGCAGGTGATGAAGGAGTTTTGCCCACCTGTGGAGGACCGATGAGTATCTGTGCCACCTCCTTCCAGGAAGCACTGTTGAATGAAGTGCCTATCAGGCATTGAAGTGTAAAGCGGTAGAGTTTCCCTGGGATCAAGGACCCCGGCCAGCAGAAGCTGAGTTCCCCCCAAGGGCTGTTAGGCAATAAGAGGCTAGCTGCTGTGCCTTGCGACCAGCACCAACGGGAGCAGTGGCAGCTGTCGGTACTGCACCCACCAGAGGGACCCCAGGTCAAAGGTGAGTGAGGGTGAGATGGGGCAGGGAAGGGGTTCAACTGCAAAGGCGGGGGTTGGCAGTCCCTTCACAAGACAAGGCCCTTGATCAGGCGCTGAATGAGGGACCACCCTCTCACCGCCACCACCCACCCACCCTGCAGGCTGATTTGTTTTTCAGGTTTCCTGTGTGGTAACACCCCCCCCCCCCCCCCCCCCCCCAACATCTCTGCTTCTCTTCACCACCCTCCTCCCCGCCGATGGTTGACTATCAGAAATGGCTGCCACATAAGATACCCCAATTGCCAGCAGGCTGGGAAAGCCGTCCATAGGCGTTCTTGCCCCCGGACTTAATTGAATCAGTGGGGGAAAGGCACTTGTACTTCCCACCTGAGTGAACGCCCTCCTGCCTCTAAACTCACAATGGGGGAGGGCATTAACTTCCGTCCATCTTATCCAAATGACCCCCAATTTCTTTTTGAAGTTGTGCATGGTATCTTTTCCATATCAATTGTGCTTTTGTTATTTCTGTGACTATTTCAGCGATGCAGTGGTCCTTCATCTCCCATTGCCACTGCATCTCCCATAGGCTCCTTCTGTACTCGACTGACTTGGGATGACCGCCAGGGTCAGTGGTTACGTAGACGACGCCTCGATGGAGCTATTAACCGAGTTCCCATGGGTTTCTATCAAAAAGTCTGGAAAGTTTTACGGAAGGTGAGTCCCTGGCAGTGATATACAAATCTGTAAAGAAGACCACGTTAAAATCCAGCAGTTTGACAGCACCCCTCTAGACTGTGAGGCCCAAAATAATTTATTTTTTGAGGTGTTCTGGCAAAACCTGGTCCAGATGACTGCGTTACCTGCCTGGTGCCAGGGTTCGGGATATCTGCTGAGGGGTAGAAAGGAACTTACAATGGGAGGGAGAGGATCCAGTCGTCTTGGTCAGTGTAGGTACCAATGACAGAGGGAGGACAAGGAAAAAGGTTCTGCATAGTCAGTATGAGGAGCTGGGCACCAAATTAAGAAGCAGAACCTCAAAGGTAATAATTGTCCCCTGCACACCAAAACCTAGATTATTAATATATAACTCCGAGAGTAGGGGTGTGGAACGCCCTTCCTGCAACAGTAGTAGACTCGCCGTTTAAGGGCATTTAAGTGGTCACTGGATAGACATATGGGTGAAATGGAATAGTGTAGGTCAGATAAGCTTCAGATGGTTTCACGGGTCGGCGCAACATCGAGGGCCGAAGGGCCCGTACTGCGCTGTAATGTTCTATGTTCTATATCAGTAAAAGCAAGACTCCCAAAACCAACTCCTGGGGAACACCGCTACAAGCCTACTTCCAACCCAAAAAATATCCATTGACCATTACCCTCTGCTTCTTATTAGTCAGCCAATTTTTCTCATTGAGTTGTTGTTGGAAGACGTTGCCCAAAAGGGCATGGGAGTGACAGGAATGGGATAATCCTTTCAAAGAGATGGCACAGCTACAATGGCCTGAATGGTCTCTCTGTGTTGTATCATCCTTTGATATATTTCCTGATTTATTGTAAATATTAAGTTATGAATGGTGTTTACCAGAAACCAAATTGAAAAAAATGCGGCTGAAAGAGTAAGCTTATGGTACACCAGATATGGGGACATTCTCAATTTGAAAGGCTGTATGGAGTTACAAATTATTTTACTTTATCTTAATTTGCATTTTAGTGCCATGGTCTTTCTATTGATGGATATGTCCTTCCTTCTTCAACCACAAAAGAGGTAAGCCAGAGCTTGATTACTCCTATATCACAGATGACCAGATACTGCCCAATGTATTGCAACTTCCATTTCCAACTATCCCTTCAGTAATATTGCTATAATCCATCATGCTTAAGGAATCACTCCCATATCTTGGTACAAAATGTGTATGAGGTGCATTGATCCCAGAGTAAAATACAATTTTCATGACCTAGTTGAAACCTAAGGTTTAGTGTTGAGACACCATTGATATCTAGATGCTATGGATAGCCTAATGTTGTTTAATCAGTCTGGTCGATAGGAAGTACATTTTGACATAAACTGTTGATCTTGAATCTGTTAAATTCTCAGCGATGTTTAAATAGTTCATGATATTTGTTACCTCAAACATGTTAACAAGTTTATCATTTGACATTCTCACCTGTTTACCGATTTATTCAAATCCAGTTGCATCAGAACTAGTCAGAGTGAGTCCTTTGTTATACATGAAGAAATTCAGGCCTATGTTTGGTGTGCTGAGGCAATCTAGGGATCCAGAAATGTTTATCAACCTCCTCATCAACCATGGGCTTGTTGATGGAATGGAATGGTGTTGGAGAAAAGAGTTCCATACCATAGAATTCCTACAGTGCAGAAGGAGACCATTCAGCCCATCGAGTCTGTACCAACCCTCCGAAAGAGCACCCTACCTAGGCCTATCTCCGCAACTCCACCTAACCTGCGCATGTTTGGACTGTGGAAGTAAACGCACCTGGAGGAAACTCACGCAGACACGGGGAGAACGTGCAAACTCCACACAGTCACCTGAGGCTAGAATTGAACCCAGATCCCTGGCGCTGTGAGGCAGCAGTGCTAATCACTGTGCCACCATGTTGGATTGGAGCTTCCAGTTATTAACTGTGTCTCATACATACACAAAGGGCGGAATTTACCATGTAACCTGCCGCATCTTTCGTCATCGTGCAGGCGGCCCGCCATTGGCCAGCGGCCAGATCTTCTGGTTGTCAACGGAATTTCCTGTTGAATGCACCCTTCGCCACCGGGAAACCCGCAGTGGGATATGCCATTGACAGGACCGGATGATCCCACTGGTGTGAACGGCCAGGAAGTTATGGCCTTGCTTTAAAGGCTCAACTGGGAAATCTAAATCGGTTTAATAGTTAATGATATTTGTGTAGTGACACTGCCCTGTTTAAGCACTTTGTTAAATTCTGCCTGCCCTTGGCCCAAGAAAATACACAGTAAGTTTAGAAAAATTGACTGGAGCAACAGTTCTAAACTTTGCTGGCACCATTAATTTACAATTGGAATGAGCGGGATTGCATTGAGTCAGCAGTTTCCTGGTCTTCCGAAAAATAAACATTGCAGTGGGACAGATAATTGAAAAGTGGACCTTTCTGTATTTTAACCAATCCATGTCAGAAGGTTTTGACAGCATTTTTGTTTTCAATGTGCTCAAAAAATGATCATTTGACATTGAATGTTCAAATTTGGAATGAGTTTTTCATGCAGGGTTTTGCCCTGTTTCAAATGCAATCAAGGGCAGCAAGTGCACTCAAAGCTATCTAATTTGTTAATTAACATGCATTGAACATAACTTGCATTGAAAAATACAAGAAAGTTAATTACTTAAATGATTTCTGAATACAGAGTTTTTACATTTAGTACAAAATGTCTTTCCACTATGCACAACATGCTTGAGAACACCACCCATCAGTTTTTAATTCATTTTATTAATTCATTAATTGCCATCCTGGACGCAGGGCAATTGGGGGAAGTCTCCTTGCCTCTGCTGCTTCCCCTTCCCCCCCCGCCGATGACTCTCTCCACCCCCGATCTCCCCACGCCGAACACTCACCTCGTTCCCATCACCATAACGAGGCCATGCTCTCCAGAAAGCTGCAGCTGAGGCCTTTACCATCACCTCTGGTTCTGGCTGGTCCCACAACCTGAGTGGCTGGGGAGCACAAGGGGAGTGCGGGGCAGTTAGAGTGGGGAGGGGTGGGAAAGAAGGGACAAGAAGAAGGAGAGGGGGAGGAGAGAGGTGGAAGAAGGAGGAGAGGAAGAGAGAGGATGAGGGAGAAGGGTTTCTCCATGTTCCTCCCACTAAAAAGATTCACACACTTCTCTGCATCGAACTTCATTTGCCACGTCTATTCCACCAACCAGTCAATGTCCTTTCAAAGTTCCAAACTGTCATCCTCACAATACCTCCAAGTTTTGTATCATCACAGACTTTGAAATGATGCCCTGCACACCAAGATCTAGGTCATTAATATATATCAGGAAATGCAAGGGCCCCAACACTGACCACTGGGCAACCCCCTATAAACCTTCCTCCAGTCTGAAAAGTGTCCATTGACCACTACTCAAGCCAATCCCGTATCCATGTTGCTAATGCCCCGTTTTAATCCATGAGCTATAACTTCGCTTACAAGTCTGTCATGTGGCACTGCATGGAATGGTTTTTGGAAGTACATGATCACCACATCCACAACAATGCCCCATGAACACTCTCTGTTACCTCATCAGAAAACTCCAGCGAGTTAGTTAAATGTGATTTTTCTGAAGAAATTAATGCTGACTTTCCTTAATTAACCCAAAGTTGTCCATGTAATTATTAACTTTGGACTGAATACTTGTTTCTAGAGTTTTCCCCATCACTGAAGTTAAATGGACTGGCCAAGACCTCTGTAATTTCCACTCTCACTTCCCTCATTATCCATGGATGTATCTCAACTGGTCTTACCAATTTTTGAGTGCAGACAACCTATCCTAATCAATTTTAAACTCTTCTCATGCCTGAATCCTCATTTTTCACTATGGCCTGGCCAGCAACTTCTTTCTTGGTGAAGACAGTTGCAACATGTGAATTTAATCCCTAGGCCATGCCCCCATGAGTAAATTCCCTTTTCAGTCTCACTCCTGTTAGGAAAATTGTTGTGACACCCTAGGCTAGTGAGCAGTCAATTCCAGCCTCACCTGACGTGGAGTCACAACACATGTAAATTAATAATGTTGGAAAATACCCAAAGTCTATGGCTCTTAGCTGCCCAATAATTACAGTCACTAGGTTTGTAAATTTAAACGCATTTTAAAACAAGTCTTTATTAACATCAATCATCATCACACTTATTAGTTTAGGTTATACTACAGAACGCTAAAGTGCAACATCAAACCTTGACCTAATTTTAAGTGACTGACAAGTATCCAAACAGATATTGGCCTTTATCCATGATCTGGTCTCTGTCGTCCTCGATGTCTGGTTCTCGGTCTAGTCTGATACTCTGGCTCTGGTCTTCCTTCTACTGGTGGTGTGATGGTCCTCCTCGTGGTGGCCGATGAAGATCACCATTGTTGTGTTCTGTTGCTGGCTGCTGCTGACAGAGATTCTAAGGTGGTGCGGCACCTTTTACCTTCAGGGATTTTGCTCCCTTTTGGGCAGTACCTAGGTCATTGCCAATCAGTTGAACAAGGTTCGATCACCCTGATTTGGTCCAGTCAGGGGCTGCCACACAGATTTCAGGGTGGGCCCTTAATGGCCGTGTTTACAGGTATTGGGGGCATGTAGGCTTTCCAAATAAGGAGTACAGGTGACGCCGTGTCTGGTCAACAAACATAATTGACTGGATAATTCTATTGTACCTGGGATGGCCTGGAGATGACCTTTTTCCTGTGTATTGTGATGTCTAGGCTGCAGCTTGCTCATCAATGTTTATTTAAACTGCAGCCTGCTTGCCCTTATACTTGGCCAATTCTCCCAGCATCCTTTGCAGGACCCCCTCTGAGATGGTCATTCGGCCACAGGAGAATCCAGCTCCATAATTGGCAGTTTGAAAAATCGAGAAGGTGCTTACTATTTTCCTCTATGGTAGCTGGTATGGCGCCGGAGTTAACTGTTCATTGTTTGTTTTTTCACTTTCAGATGACGCCCCAAGAGATCAAATTTGCTGTTCATGTGGAATCCATTTTGAACCACGTTCCTCAGCCTGAATACAGACAGTTACTGGTGGAAACAATCCAGGTACTCACTGTTCTCGCTGACGTGGAAGTTCACAGCATTGGTGGTGTCATCTGCGTGGACCACATAGTGCACATGGCCAATGAATACTTTTTGCAGGATCAGGTCAGTTCTCAGATTTTGCTGTTTTCTAGTGCTCAGAAACATCGACGGTCACAGAATACTCATAAAATTTACAGTGCAGAAGGAGGCCATTCGGCCCATCGAGTTTGCACCGACCCTTGGAAAGAACACCCTACCCAAGCCCACACCTCCACCTTATCCCCGTAACCCAGTAACTCCACCTCACCTTTTTTTGGACACAAAGGGCAATTAATCATGGCCAATCCACCTAACCTGCACATCTTTGGACTGTGGTCGGAAACCGGAGGAAACCCACGTAGACACGAGGAGAACGTGCAGACTCCGCACAGACAGTGACCCAAGCCGCGAATCATACCTGGGACCCTGGAGCTGTGAAGCAATTGTGCTAACCACTGTGCTACCATGCTGCCCTCAGAGGAATATATCAGGGGAATATTTGAGAACATTGGGAGTAGATAGAGTACTTGGATAAGGGAAACCATTTTTATTACTGCTTTATTACGTTTGATCATTGTTTTATCCTCCAGACAAATAGTTACATCTAGAGCGTTTTCCAGTTCGTACATTTATAATTCTAATATTCTTATTATCCAGAAAATTGTGGAATCACTCGGTCCCAACATTCTGCACTGGAGACATGACAATGTCATGACATGACAAGAGACCTTACATTTTTTAGTTGCATAAAAATCTTGTTCCATTTAGATATTGTGATAATCGTTAACTCATTTTAAAGTGATGACAAAGTTGTTACACAATTAAATTAATTTTCGGAAAACTCAAGAATCTGACCGCACTGTAGGAGGTGATGGAGCGATGACAGTTGTACTGTCCCCATACTCTCCATATTTTCTTATTCTCTTGCAAGCCACTTTCAGGGTTTTTTCAACTATTTTATTATATGTCTGAAGACCAATATCCCAGTGTCCCGGGCAGTTATCTTCCAGCTTTAGGTAAGCTCACAACTTGAGGAAAAATCAAATATTGTAGCCCGTTCTCTCATTCGAGAATTTTTAGATTGATACTAAGAATTACGCAGTTTATGGTCAGTTCTTTGTCTACTGGAATAGAAGTTGCTAAAATAAAAGCAATAATAGATGTCGTAAATAAAAGGTGGATAAACGCCGTGGGTCTGGCAGCATCTGTGGAGAGAGAAACAGAGGCAATGCTTCAAGTCCAGCATGTTGGTACAGTAGTTAGCTCTGCTGCCTCACAATGCCAGGGTCCTGGGTTCAGTCCTGGCCATGGGTGACTGTGCAAAGTTTGTATGTTCTCCCCGTGTCTGCGTGGGTTTCCTCCCACAGTCCAAAGATGTGCAGGTTAGGTGGATTAGCCATGAGAAATTGGCCTTTAGTGTCCAGAGGTATGCGGGTTTGGTGGGGTTACATGGATAGGGCGGGGGAGTTGGCCTCAGTAAGGTGCTATTTTGGAGGGGGACGGTGCAAACTCGAAACAAATATCCTCTATCTGCACTGTAGGGATTCTACGGATGGTGGAAGGTCTCAGAAACAGCATCACTCAGCAGCAACTCATTTATTTTTATGGGACCTGCCGTAAAACTGCCTCTGGAGAAGGAGAAGTCCTTGGGTAGAAATTTTCACATGGCCCCATCACCCTCCCCGTGGCATATTTTCCAGCAGCAGCCCACCATTGGCCCGCAGCGGGATATTCTATCCCACCAATACCCACGGGATTTTGTGTGTCCCACAGCCTCCACCATTGGAAAACGCACCACGGGAGGCCGTCATCAGCAGGGTTGATGCAGGAAGGATGTTCCTGATGATGGGGGTGTCCTGAAATAGGAGTCACAGTCTGAGGATACGGGGTAGACCATTTAGGACAGAGATGAGGACAAATTTCTTCACCTAGAGAGTGGTGAGCCTGTGATCATAATGAATGACGGAGCAGGCTCGATAGGCCGAATGGTCTCCTCCTGCTCCTTATTTTTTCTATGGTTCTAAAACATGATTTGGGTTGGTAGGAAAAGCAATAAAAAGGAAAATAATGAAATCTTTATAGAAACAGGAATGATATTGTAGATGAATAAGATTTCGGCGTATACTAAAGGCTGGAGATTTGAGGTTGGTGAAAGACCCGTGGCTAGAACACCGATGTTTTACAGTGCTTATCGTGCAAAGTTGGAACTGTGTTAAAGTGACATGTTATAATTTTCCATTTTGTTTCTGTTGCAGAAATCCCTCGGTGCAAGTGACTCCTTATTAGAGCTTGACGCAGCCACAAGAGTGTGCAACTTGTTTTATGACAGTGCTCCAAGTGGGAGCTATGGCACCATGACTTATCTGACGAAAGCTGTTTCTACCTATGTACAGGAATTCCTGCCAAGCACTGGCTGCTTCATGCAGTAGAAACATAAACTGTGAAAGCACAATGAAGAACATCACTCTGATGATTTTATATTCCATCGCTCAGAACTTTAAGTTAACATATTTCTTACAAAATTATGATATCTGAATTGCAATAATGCATGTGATAATAAGAAACATGTGTCAGGCAAATACTCTCATATTTGCCTGTTATTTATTTGGCTCAGTTAGAATAGCTTTTTCATTTGAAGGAGTTGACCTGACAGAATTTCACTCACTTTGAAGATTCACCTGTAAATATATTTAACTATTTAGAGAGCTACTAAACCCAACAGTTAGAAAAGTGGGAAGCCAACATTGCAAATTTCTGGAAAGTCTTTTGTACATATGGCCAGAATTTTCCAGCCGTTGGGATTTCCTACTCCCACCGGCAGTGCCCCCTGCCCACGGTTTCCCGGCGGTGTGGGATGGTTTCAATGGGAAATCCCACTGTGACGGGAGAAGGGGCTCCCACCACCAGCGAACGGTGAGAAACCGGAGAATCCAGCTCTGAAAGTCGACACAAAACCTCCAGTTTGTCAGGTCTAGGAAAGGTTGGGAAGTTATGATAAGCTAGATGTTAATACTTGGTGGCATACAAAGAAGTTATTGGATTCAATTAACGTAGATTAGGATAATTCCATGCATCATTGATGATTGTGCTGTTTATCGGATGGGCTGGATTCTCCAGTCCCCCAGCCGCGTGTTTCTCGGGGTCACACCCTTCACTGCCGCTGGATTCTCTACTCCTGCCGCTTGACAATGGGATTTCCCATTGAAGCCGCCCCTAGCCGCCATGAAACCTGCAGGCGAGGCTGCACTGCCTGCGGGAACAGGGAATCGCAATGGCCGGAAAATTCCCACCAATATATATTCTACACTGGAGAGGTCAGACAGATTTTGTTTATATTTTATAGATTTATCTCAAACAAGAGAGGTAAAGTAGAAACAAAGGGGCAATTTACAGCCTGTCCTGCCAGAGGGGATCTTCCTTCCCGCCAAGGGCAACCCCCCACCCTCACTGTGGCTGTTCCCCAGCAGCAGAACGAGTGAGCCATGAGAAACGCCGTAGACAACGGCACAATGAGAAGATCCTGCCAGCGGCCAATGGTGAACTGCCTCTGATACCACACCAGGGCTTTATTTTCATTGTTTAATGGGTTGTGGACATTTACTGCCCATCCCTAATTGCCCTTGAGAGAGAGTGGTGATGAGCTGCCTTCTTAAACAACTGCAGTCCATTTGGTGTAGATACACCCACAGTGCTGTTAGGGAGGGAGTTCCAGGATTTTGACTCCGCGACAGTGAAGGTGTGGTGATATATTTCCAAGAGAGGGTGGAGATAGACATAGACATAGAACATACAGTGCAGAAGTAGGCTATTCGACCCATCGAGTCTGCACCGACCCACATTAAGCCCTCACTTCCACCCTATTCCCGTAACCCAATAACCCCTCCTAACCTTTTTGGACACTACGGGCAATTTATCATGGTTAATGCACCTAACCTGCACGTCTTAGGACTGTGGGAGGAAACCGGAGCTCCCGGAGGAAACCCACGCAGACACGGGGAGAACATGCAAACTCCGCACAGACAGTGACCCAAGCCAGGAATCGAACCTGGGACCCTGGCGCTGTGAAGCCACAGTGCTAACCACTTGTGCTACCATGCTGCCCATTGGGTGGTGAGGATGGTGAGTGACTTGGAGGGGAACCTCCAGGTGGTGGTGTTCTTGGGTGTCTGCTGCCCTTGTCCTTGTTAACCATCCTGAGAGAAACTGAGTCAGGGATTTCCTAGTTAGGAATGTACTGGAATGTTTTGAAATAGAATCCTGTATTTGATAAGTGTGGAAATAAGATGAATGACAGCACATTTAGCTCTGCTGGCAGTTAGTTATTGGGGTAAAATCAAGCTATATTTAATGTTTCTCTGAATTTGCGTGAATTGCATGTAGCAAAATTTTAAAAATAATTGTAGGTCAAACTATACCACAAGGAATACAGCTGTTCCAGATGCAGCTCGTGCTTACCTTTTCATGGGCAATTATCATAGAATCCCAACAGAATTATAGAATCCTCTACAGTTCAGAAGGAGGCCATTCAGCCTATCATGTCTGCACTGACCCTGTGAAAGATCAACCCACGTAGGCCCAATCCTCCACCCTTTCCCTGTGACCCCACCTAGGGGCAACTTAGCATGGCCAATCCGCCTAACCTGCACATCTTTGGAATGTGGGAGGAAACAGGAGCGGCCGGAGGAAACCCACGCAGGCACGGGAAGAATGTGCAAACTCCACACAGACCGTCGCCCGAGGTCAGAATCGAACCTGGGTCCTTGGCGCTGTGAGGTATCATGGCTAACCACTGTGTCACTGTACCGCGGGTTGGACAATAAATGCTGGCATAGCCAGCGAAGCCCACATCCCATAAAGGAATAAAAATAAGTGCGTTCACTCACTGTATATAACGAGATTGGCATCAAGACAATATTGTACCAATGTTATGCAATGCATATCCCACAGAGATACACAGCAATCGTGAAAATATATTAAACTTCTAAGAGTGATAACTAGTAACAAGCTAAATATGTTTAAATACATAATACCCATGTCTTATAGAGCATGTGATAGGTTTTGCCATTAATGAAATATTGTAATAACCGCATTAGCAATAGCAAAGACAAGCTGCTTGCAATAATATAATCTGCACCTGCTTTATCGAATGTTTTTCATGAGAAATTTGAATTTTTAATGTTTATATTTGAAGATATCCTGAACACTTGGTTGTGGTATCAATATGCTACTGCAGTGTTACTTCAAGTGATCTGCACTGGTATTTAACAACCAGATGTGTTAGCCAAGCCAGCAGACCAGCAGTCTGAACTCAGACAGATGGTTGCCAGCTAGGTGAGAGCATGGGAGACAACAGGAGAGTACTGTGGAGTTCTGAGGAGGGAAATTCTGAATTATAAATTGCAGAGATTTAAACTTTATTTGAAAGACCAGTTATAAAATGTGATGCAGCACTGAAAAGTGTGCAGAAAACTGTAGCCCCATAGCTACCCATATTTGTGACCGCATGGACTGTGGTGATAAATATTTTTCCTGGAGTTTTTTTATTAGCCAGATTACAGTTGGCTCAGGTTACAAGCAGACTGAAGGTCACACAACTACCACAACATAGATACTGGGTCACAAAGTATAAGGTAGGAAGCCTAGCTTTTTTTAATATTCATTTTTTTACGGGATGTGGGGCATTGCTGTCTAAGTCAGCATTTATTGCATATCCCTAATTTTCCCGAAGAAGGTGGTGGTAAGTTGCCTTCTTGAACCGCTGCAGTCCTTGAGGTGTAGGTACACGGACATGTTAGGGAGGGAGTTCCAGGATTTTGTCCCAGCGACAGTGAAGGAACGGCGATATATTTCCAAGGCAGGGAGGTGAGTGACTTGGAGGGGAACCTCCAGGTGGTGGGGTTCCCAGGTATCTGCTGCTCTTGTCCTTCTAGATGGTCGTGGTCATGGGTTTGGAAGGTGCTGTCTAAGGAACCTTGGTGAGTTTCTGCAGTGCATCTTGTAGCTGGTACACACGGCTGCCACTGCTTCAGGGGCGGAAGGAGTGAATGTTTGTGGAAGGGGTCCAATCGAGCGGGGCTGATTTGTCCTGGACACTGTTGAGCTTCCTGAGTGTTGATGGAGTTGCACTTATCCAGGCATGTGATAGTATTCTATCACACTCCTGACTTGTGAGTGATGGACAGGCTTTGTGGAATCGGGAGGTGAGTTACTTGCCTCAGAAGGGGGAGAAGGTAGTGATAATGCCACTAGACTAGCAATCCAGAAACCTAAAGTACTGTTCTAGGAACATGGGTTCAAATCCCACCAGGGCAGCTGTCGGAACTTAACTTCAATTAATATGAATTAATAATAAGAATTAAGAACAAAGAAAAATACAGCACAGGAGCAGGTTGGCCCTCCAAGCCTGCGCCGACCTTGCTGCCCGTCTGACCTAAAACCTTCCACACTTCCGTGTCCATATCCCTCTATTCCCATTCTATTCATATGTTTGTGAAAACACCCTTCAAACGTCACCATTGTACTACTTCCACCACCTCCTCCAGCAGCGAGCTCCAGGCACCCACTAACCTCTGTAAAAAAAACTTCCTTCGCACATCTCTCTAAACATTCCCCCTTGCACCTTAAACCTATGTCCCCTAGTAATTGACTCTTCCACCGTGAGAAAAAGCTTCTGACTATCCACTCTATCCATGGTGCTAATCTTGTGACCATGAAAACATTGTTGATTGTTGTAAAAACCCATCTGGTTCACTTCATGTCCTTTAGAGAAGGAAATCTGCCGTCCTTACCAGGTCAGTGGTTAGCACTGCTGCCTCACAGCGTCAGGGACCTGGGTATAATTCCGGCCTTGGTTGACTGTCTGTGTGGAATTTGCACTTTCTCCCCATGTCTGCGTGGGTTTCCTCCGGGAGCTCTGGTTTCCTTCCACAGTCCAAAGATGTGCAGGCGAGGTGGATTGGCCATGCTAAATTGTCCGTTATTGCAGGGTAGGTGGGGTTACGGGGATAGGGCGGGGGAGTGGGCCTAGGTGGAGTTCTCTTTCAGAGGATGGGTGCAGACCCGATGGGCCGAATAGCCTCCTTCTGCACTGTTAGAGATTCTATGGATTCTAGGAACTTGTAATTGCACAATAGTCTCTATACTTGTCATACTGGGGCTTGGGTACATGACATAGCTGAATATATAACCCATCCTGACACAGTAGCAATATTTTCCTTCAGCCAGAATGAACAATTGCTCCAGGTTCCTGAACTGAAATCAAATAAAAATCATTAATACCGAAGCTACTTCAACAACAATGATGTAAGTTATTAAATGACACAAAACTTCTCTAGGAGCTTCACAGAAGAATTGTCAAAGCACACATGGCAATGAAGGAGAGCAGGGCACCTGAAGGAGCATCTGAAAGGAGGGCAGGCACTCAGAGAGGTTTAAGAAGGGGTACCAGACGTATGGACACAGGCAGCTGAAGATGGTCAGGGATGTGCCGATTTTTCAGAGGGCTGTGGGGCTCGAGGAGATTCCAGCAATGGGGATGGGCAAGGCCATGAAGGGAACAGTAAACCAAGATGATAATTTTTAAATTGTGTTGTTGCTGGACAAGGAACCAGTCAGCATCCACAGGGCGAGGAACAAATGAGAACTGATGCAAGTTAAGCTCTGTTGGAATACCTATATTCACTTTTTGGCCATTGTTCTGAATTTTCCCAGGCCAGCAAGAAATCAATACTTGCCATTTTTATTATTTTTTTTAATGTATAGTTTTGTAAAACGAGGATTAATACACAGCACAAAAAGCAAAGAAGCCCAGTGCAATATTGGTGCATCTTCATGACCATAATACCTGCTGTCTTGTAAACTTTGTGCAACTAAGGACAGTTTCCCAAAGAAGTGAGATTGCTAATAAATTATGGTGATATTTGATCCTTTTGAAAGTGCTGGGAATCTATTTTATTTAATCTCATTGTAAAATGCATTAAATATTTATTTATGTTGATACTTGTTAGAGCAATCCTCCAGACAATGAAGGGTTTGAGCAATCAGGATGCTTGAAAATCCCACACATTTCTTTACAGTATTGTCATCCATAAGTTGTCTGTTACTCTGTGCGATTTGCAAGAACTCAATGATGAAGTTCTTCTTACAAAAGTGTTGACTTGTTATTGTTGCTGTGCTGTCCCCGAGATGAACTGCTGAAAGAAGAAACCTAATTTCATTATTGCTCTTATTTTACCTTTTCTGTTACACTGTGAATAATATTTGGGGACTTATTTGTTTTTTTTTACCAAGATGGAGAAAGCAGCGAATCTAAACAGAAAACACTGGAAAGCAGCTCAAGCAGCATTTGTATGAAATTACGAACAAGAAGCAGGAGTAGGCCATTCGGCCCTTCGAACCTGCTCTGCCATTTAATAAGATCATGGCTGATCTGATGGTAACCGTGAATCTGCATCCCACTTACCCCACCTATAACCTTTCACCCGCTCGCTTACCAAGAATCTATCCATCTCTGCCTTACAAATATTCTGGTTCCAGGATGTTCAAAATGGCACACTTTTCAGGAAGTGATTTGCAAAGACTCATGCTCCTCAGAAAGAAAAAATGTTGCCTCATAAAAGAACAAATAAAGGTACGACATAGAAACAGGCCCTTTGGCCCTCCAAGCCTGCGCCAAACAAATGTTTGTCTAACCTAAAACCATCTACACTTCCGGGGTCCATATCCCTCTATTCCCATCCTATTCATGTATTTGTCAAGATGCCCCTTAAACGTCACTATCGTCCCTGCTTCCACCACCTCCTCCGGCAGCGAGTTCCAGGCACCTTCTGTGTAAAAAACTTGCTTCGTACATCGCCTCTAAACCTTGCCCCTCGCACCTTAAACCTATGCCCTCTAGTAATTGACTCTTCCAACCTGGGAAAAAGCTTCTGACTATTAACCCTATCCATGCCACTCATAATTTTGTAGACTTCTATCAGGTCGCCCCTCCACCTCCGTCGTTCCAGTGAGAACAAACCAAGTTTATGTCTATTTTAAATGGGTGATCCCTAGTTCTAGATTTTCCCACAAGAGGAAGCATCCTCTCGACATCCACCCTGTCAATACCCCTCACGATCGTTCAGGTTTCAATCAAGTCGCCTCTTACTCTTCTAAACTCCAATGGATTCAAACCTAACCTGTCCAACCTTTGTTCATCAGTCAACCCACTCATTCCAGCTATCAGTCTGGTAAACTTCTCTGATACACATTTGCTGCTTGTTCCGCTTAATATGTCCAGCATGTTCTGTTTAGATTTAAGATTTCAGCATCGTTAGATTTTGTCTTCAAATTCGAACGTTCGCGTACAGCCGATTAATAAGCATGATAGTTGAACAAGACTTAGTAAAATTCCAAATATTAAACAGGCAATCTACCATTCCATAGAAATCATGCAAACCCACCATATTAGTGAAGTTTGAACATTTCCTTCATTAACTTTATTTATTAAGTAGTGATTTTTGATGTATTAATTCGTTAACTACAAGGCATATATGGATTTATAGTAAACCAGTACGGTTTAATACTTTTTATTAACTTAGAAAATGGAACATGCTTATGAGATATAATGCTTTTTGAATTAGATTATCTGACAGATTAGTACATTTTTAGATCTAAGTAACATATTTGGCTTCTGACCTGCATATTTAACATATTGAAGAAAAGTATGTTGTGTTTTCGAAGGCTTATGATGCATAGTAAATACCTTTGCAAAGAATAGGTAGGAAACAATTGTGAGAAAATGTGTGGAAGTAATTCAAAGACAAGTGGCTTTAGGTCTCCTTGTCTTCATCCATCTCGTCTGAAGCCACGTTATAATGCTTTTTGATTGAAAGGGCATGCTTTCTTTGTGTTTGTTGCTAATCTACTTAAATGCGACAATGTTCTCAAATCACAAATTATAAACAGCATGTTAAACTTTCAAACAATGAAATGTTACTATATTTAAGACATATTTATATTTCTAAGCATGTGAGTAAAATCGAGGAATGCACACAAGAAGTGTCATTTATGCTTTGTGTTTGCTCGTGTTTTCTTTAGGACTGCGGTTCAGTGAATCGCAGCTCATTAAAATTGCCTCAGCTCCAAAACATTGGGTATCCTGCGGGAATTGGGACAACTTGCTTTAAGTCCCTGGTAAAATGTGGAAACTTCTTCACAGGAGTGGAATCGGACAAAAATGGATGCAGAATCCCAATGACAGACTCTTGTCCTTTGTCCTTCCTGCCCTTCCCCCTTTCTGTTCACTTAAAAACCTTCACCTTTCCCTCTTTCTTCAGTTCAGACTAAAAGTCAACAAGACCTGAAACTCTGGCCAGAATTCTCTGGCCCCTCAATGGTAGCGGAATCGATCCAGGTGCAGAGCCAGTTTTTCTGTTGTAAAAGTCCACAGATTCTGAGTTGGCGTTGACCCTTAGGGCTGGATCCTCCCCCGTCGGGATTCTCTATTTTGCCGACAGCCCCACAATGCATGGGGCCTGCCCCACAATTGGAAACCCCATTGGCCAGCCAGCGAAACGGAGAATCTCAATGGCGTGTCTGTAAGTCACTGTAGCAGCCAAAGGTCATAGATCTCAGAAACTATATATGGATTATTGGTTAATTCACTTGTGTTGGGACTCCAGGGCCTGTGGGGCTGCAATTGACTGCGCTCTAGCCCAGGGTGTCGTAACGCTTTGGAGAGGGTAATGGTGGTGTTTCTCCATTTGAGAGACTAAGTGCTGATGCTGGGACTGAATGGCGGGTGTTCCACCATTCCAATGGTGGTGCCTGTCCCAGAGCCATTCAGGATTTGCAAATGGGCCAGCACTCGCGCCATGTGGTACGAGTGCAATCCCAACTGATGTCGGCGTCAGATTTTCTGTGGTTGGGATTGGCACATGAGAGCCTGACATGCTGGAGCTGCATATAAGCACTCCGTCCCCATACACAGGTGGCAGAGGTGGTCAGCGCCTTGGGCGCTGCAAGGACCGGGCAGCAGTACTGGAAAAAGATGCATGACCTCAGTGAGGCCTGGGTGAGTCACTACCTCTGTGCCCCTGGCACCATCCCAGCCTTACAAACACCTCAACCACCCCCATCCCCAAGCGGCCCCCAACAGGGGCACTGGTAGACAGTGTTAGCTTAGTCTGGGCAACCCCTTCAGGCCAGACATGAGACGCCATCTCCGTTCCTCTGGCACCACCCCCATCCCACACCCCTCATTTTCCACTCGCACCCACAAAGGGCGACCGCACCCCACCCACTGGCAGCTCCCTCACACCGCACTCTGCACCCACACATACCAACACCCGTACCACCCGCCATGGCCGGGTGGACCCCCTGTGCTGCTCGCATTCGAGTGTCCCACACTGTACATTTAAGGGGCATCTTTACAAATACATGAATAGGATGGGAATAGAGGGATACGGACCCAGGAAGTGTAGAAGATTGTAGTTTAGTTGGGCAGCATGGTCGGCATGGGCTTGGAGGGCCGAAGGGCCTGTTCCTGTGCTGTACTTTTCTTTGTTCTTTATTATCTGCTCCCCAGGATAAGGCGGCCCACAGCCGCTGGGAGAGGGAAAACACTGTTGGGGGGCCAGTCGGACGTCTGACCCCCTCACCATCACAAAGCAGAGGGCATTGGACCTGGTAAGCGGGGTGGGAGAGTGGTCAGTTGCAGAGGTGGAATTTGGCATGGGACAACCAAGTCAGCCCCTACGAAGACCTGGTGTATTCCAGTAGTTTGCAAATTATTTTCTCAAGGGAACCAAATTGTTCTAAATGAGTAGGATTCTAATGATTAAGAATTTACAACTACAGCTTCTGCTTTGAGATTTATTAATTTCAAAATTGCATCACCATTCACGTGGAGAAGGGGGGCGGAATTCTCTAATCCCTCACTGTGGGAGGAAACCGGAGGAAACCCATGCAGACACGGGGAGAACGTGCAGACTCCGCACAGACAGTGACCCAGCAGGGAATCGAACCTGGGACCCTGGCGCTGTGAAGCCACAGTGCTAATCACTTGTGTTACTGTGCTGCCCATGCTAAAATGTTAAACATTTGAATAAAAATACTTAAAACACAATGTTTTTTGGTGCATTCTGCCATTATAGCAGGGTGTGCCAAAACTGGCAAGTGCGAAAGATCCCAGGCGGGATTCTCCCAGCCCTGGACCGGGCCAGGCTGTCACCCCAGGAATAGGGCGCACAACCGCTGGGAGAGGGAAAGCACTGTTGGGGGCCGGTCGGACCTATGACCCCTCAACACGTGTCCACACCGTCGTAAATGCTGTCACGTTTTATGACGGTGTGAACGGACCGCTGCCAGGACTAATTTTGGCCCCGACAGGGCATCAGCACGGCGCTGGAGTGGTTCACACCGCTCCAGCTGCCGATCCCGGCACGAACTGTGCCAACCCGCGCATGTGCAGTGGCCTCCTTCAACGCGCCGGCCCCAACGCAACATGGTGCAGGGCTACAGGGGCCGGCGCATAGGAAATAAGGCCCCCAGCCAGAGAGGCCGGCCCGCCGATCGGTGAGCCCCGACCGCAGGCCAGGCCACAGTGAGGCCCCCCCCCCCGGGGTCGGACCCCCCCCTCTCCCCCCACACAGGCTGCCCTCCGACCCTTCCACACCGAGTTCCCGATGGCTGAGTGCAGGTTAGAACGGTGCCGGCGGGACTAGGTTGTTTTTTTCAGGGTCGCTCGGCCCACGTGGGCTGGAGAATAGGCGGGCCGGCCGTGTAGAGCGGCCCACGACCGGAACCGTGCTAACTACGCCGGCGCTATTGCTGCCGATTCGCCGCTCTGCGTGGCTGGCGGCGTGGCCCGGCCGCGGGGATTCTCCGGACCGGCCCAGGGCTGGGAGAACCCCGCCCGGGAATTTTCACACTTGCCAGTTTTGGCACACTCTGCTATAATGGCGGAATGCAGCAAAGAACATTGTGTTTTAAGTATTTTAGTTCAAATTTTTAACATTTTAACACGGGCAGCATGGCAGCACAAGTGGATAGCACTGTGGCGTCACAGCGCCAGGGTCCCAGGTTCGATTCCCGGCTTGGGTCTCTGTGCAGTGTCTGCACGTTCTCCCCGTGTCTCAGTGGGTTTCCTCCGGGTGCTCCGGTTTCCTCCCACAGTCCAAAGACGTGCAGGTTAGGTGGATTGGCCATGATAAATTGCCCTTAGTAACCAAAAAAGGTTAGGCGGCTTTATTGGGTCACGGGGATAGGGTGGAAGTGAGGGCTTAAGTGGGTCGGTGCAGAACGATGGGCCAACTGGCCTCCTTCTACATGGTTTGTTCTCTGTTCTATGTTAAAACACACAACATTACTAAGTAAAACCAACACAAAACCCCAAATCCACCTCCCCCAAACACCCTAACCAACCTTGCCCCCTTCCATCCTCTAGAAGTTGACAGTAACCAGATCCTTTAAATGTATTTTACACAAACCTCATCTTTTATGGAACCCCTCACTTGTCCCTTTAGGGCAAATTTATCCTTTTCCAAGTGCAAGAATTCCATTAAATCCCCCAGTCACACTGAGGCACAGGGTGAAGGAACAGGACCCACCTGCAAGCGATCAACAAGGCGTAGGTTAAAACATCTGCCCCGCTCCAGCCTGTATCTCCGGCAATTCCATCACCACAAATATGGCCCCCAGGGAACTGGGCTCCAAATCCAGTGCAGGATCGCCGACATGGTGCTGAAGAATGACCTCCAAACTTTCTCCAATTTCGGGCAGGACCAGAACATGTGTATGTGATTGGCTGGACCCCTCCCACACAGCTCATCACCCCCTCATTCTCCACCCCCTCAAACAACCGGCTCATCCTCGACTTTGTCAGGTGTGCTCTGTGAACCACCTTTAGCTGTAAAAACCCCAGCCTCCTGCACGAGGTTGATGATCCTCAGCACATCACACCACAGCACGTCATCTAGCACCAAAAAACATTTTCAACCATGGCTGCTTGATTAACACTGGCTTTTGCTTGCTCTGAACTGAGTTTCAGTCGCTATTCTCCTGGATTGTTTAATTAATTTTTTTTTTCAGTTTTGAAGGCAGCACGGTGGCGCAGTGGTTAGCACTGCTGCCTCACAATGCTGAGATCCTATACCTATAACCCAACAACCCCCCCCCCCCTTAACCTTACTTTTTTTTAAGACACTACGGGCAATTTAGCATGGCCAATCCACCTAACCCGCACATCTTTGGACTGTGGGAGGAAACCGGAGCACCCGGAGGAAACCCACGCACACACGGGGAGGACGTGCAGACTCCGCACAGACAGTGACCCAGCCGGGAATCGAACCTGGGACCCTGGAGCTGTGAAGCATTTATGCTAACCACCATGCTACCGTGCTGCCCCATTCTCCCCGTGTTTGCGTGGGTCTCACCCCCACAACCCAAAAGATGTGCAGGGTAGGTGGGTAGGACATGCTAAATTGCCCCTCAATTGGAAAAAATGAATTGGGTACTGTAAGTTTTTTTTTTAATTCAGTTTTTCAGGAAAAGCAAGAATCGGGTATTGGCAGTGGCGCAGTGGTATTGGGCCCTGGAGGGTCCCAGGATAATGTTCTGTGGACACAGGTTCAAATCCTGCCAGGGATTTGAAATTTGAATTGAATACAAAAATCTGGAATTAAAGTCTAAAGATGCCCTGCTTGATGAACCATCAATTGGACGCGAGACACGATGAAGATCCAAACTGTGGCTTTAATCAGCTAGTTGTTAGCCCGGTGGTCGACTACAGAGAAAGGCCGACTGCCGGGAAACCTGGGTACTTATACCCCGCCTCGGAGGCGGGGTCTACTTGCCTCTCGACCAATTGGTGAGCAGTCACATGACTAGTCCCAGCCAATCAGACGTGAGGCACATGACCAGCCAGAGCCAATGGGAAACCAATGCTCTGCACCAATGGCAGTGCTCCCACTCATATCACCACACTGCTGTAGGTTGTTGGCTGCAGTGCAGAAGGTCAGAAGAAGTCTTCACACTCATATGTAGGTTAACTTTAAACCTTTATTGACTCTTAGAATTATTTACAAATGTACAGGAAAGGGTATAAACGAGGAGTTGTCTCCACACTGGCTGGTACATACCGCTCTTACACTCAACTGACCTGAGTCAAGCTCTCTTGTATCACTATGTGGGCTGGGCCCAGTCCCACACTAACCCACTATGTGCTAGAACAGGGGTGGGCAAACTACGGCCCGCGGGCCGCATGCGGCCCGCCAAAGGTACTTCTGCGGCCCACCAAGTCATTAAAAAAAAAATTTTTTTTTTTAAGGTTAATGGGGTGGGGGGGGGGGGGGGGGGCTGTTGGGTTACTTACTGGTATAGGGTGGATACGTTGACTTGAGTAGGGTGATCATTGCTCGGCACAACGTCGAGGGCCGAAGGGCCTGTTCTGTGCTGTACTGTTCTATGTTCTATATGAGGCGCCCAGAATCATAACCGGGTGAAGTAATTATTTTACTTAATATACTATGCGGCCCTTTGTGAATTGTGAATTTCTGAATGTGGCCCTTGCACGGAAAAGTTTGCCCACCCCTGTGCTAGATCCTTATATTACATCTCCCCAAGTCTTTATCCAAATTTATTTTCAATTATTTTAATAATAATAATCTTTATTAGTGTCACAAGTAGGCTTACATTACACTGCAATAGTTTACCTTATGTCTAATATTGGTGTTACTATCCTACACTTACATTGTCATTGCTACAGTCTCGCTACCCCATCTCCCCCTCCACCCCCCACCCCGACCCCCCTTGAAGCCCTTGAATTCAAATGTTCAGGTTGTCTCGAGACCTTGTAAACCTTCCATACCTCATTCGCACTACTGTCGGAAGAGTGGCAGGTTATTCTGACAATTCTAAGAATCATCTGCATGGACAGAAGGTCAACAGAGTGGCTTAGATCAATGACTGGGTTGTTTTGTACAGTTAGCGAGTTAAGGATAGCCAAAATTGGACACTGGAAATGAAAACCCAACAGCCTTGTCCTTATTGAAGGAGAAACTGAAGATAAAATAAGAAGAGGAAGAAGAAACATCGGACGGGTGGTTAACACTGAGATGTGGACTGAGGGAAACATGAAGAAAACTGGAGGGAAAGCAAGACGATGCCTGTGGCGGCGCTAAGGCTATGGTGACAATGAACAAATGGTTTTGAAACACTATTTTAAGCAATGCAAAATGTTGATAATGAGTGATGTCTATGAATAATGGAGAATACTGCAGTCTTTATGTCTGAAACATTTCGCTTGCAAACGATCACCCAATTCCTAAACCCGAACAATTTGACAGTTCTTCTTGCTGTGTAGACTGAAGATGTAACCTTCTGGACAAGCACATCGATATCCCCCACTGGTATTGATGCAAAGCTGAGAGCAGCCACCATTGTTATAGGAGCATTCATTTATATCTGAAATACAAACACAACACACTTACCTTCAAAAAAACATTCATATTCAATCAGCATTTCATTTCTCAAAACATCTGGGCTGAATTCTCCTGATGTTTGCTGGTGCTGGGATTCTCTGGTTCTGCCGCCAGGGCCCCCCTGTGGTTACCCAACGGCATTGAATAGCTTCAACGGGAAATCCCATTGACAGCCGAAGGAGCAGAGAATCCCACCCACACAAACAGCGCACAGCTTCCCACCGTCAAGGAGCATGCGGGAGGGAGGCCGGAGAATCGAGAATCCTGCCCCCTGAACTATAGGAAATGTCCATAACTCAGCATTGGTAAATATCTGTCAGCAGAGGTATATACATGGAACATACTGTGCAGAAGGAGGCCATTCGGCCTATCGAGTCTGCACCGACCAACTTAAGCCCTCACTTCCACCCTATCCCAGTAACCCAATAACCCCTCCTAACCCTTTTGGACACTGAGGGGCAATTTATCATGGCCAATCCACCTAACCTGCACGTCTTTGGACTGTGGGAGGAAACCGGAGCACCCGGAGGAAACCCACGCAGACACGGGGAGAACGTGCAGACTCCGCACAGACAGTGAGCCAGCGGGGAATTGAACCTGGGATCCTGGCGCTGTGAAGCCATAGTGCAAACCACTGTGCTACCGCACAAGGACAGCATTTATCCCTAATTGAGAGGGTGATGGTGAACCAGCTGAGAACTGAGTGGTTTGCTCGGGCATTTCAGAGGACATTTCAGTGTCAACCACTTTTCTGTGGGTCTGGAGTCACATATAGGCCATCTAGGTAAGGACGGCAGATTTCCTTCCCTAAAGGACATTGGTGAACCAGATGGGTTTTTACAACAATTGATTTTGAAGAAGGCAAATGGAATTTTGTCCTTCATTGCTAGAGGGATGGAGTTTAAGATTAGTGATGTTATGTTGCAATTGTATAAGGTGTTAGTGAGGCCACACCTGGAGTATTGTGTTCAGTTTTGGTCTCCTTACTTGAGAAAGGACGTACTGGCGCTGGAGGGTGTGCAGAGGAGATTCACTAGGTTAATCCCAGAGTTGAAGGGGTGAGATGGAACACTATCCACTTGCCTGGTGAGTGCAACTGCGCCAAAACCTAAGAGGCTAAACACCATCCAGGAAAAAGCAGCCGGTTTGATTGCTCACCCTGCCACAAACATTCACTCCCTCCACCTCCAATGCACAGTGGCAGCCATGTCTACCATCTACAAGATTCACAATGCACTGCAGGAACTCACCAAGGCTCCTTCGACGGTACCTTCCAAACCTATGACTAATACCATCTACAAGGACAAGATACCATCTAAATTTCCACTCCAAGCCACTCACCATCTTGACTTAGAAATATATCGTTGTTCCTTCACTGTCACCGGGTAAAAATCCTGGAACTCCCTCCCTTACAGCACAGTGGGTTTATCTCCACCACATGGACTGCAGTGGTTGAATAAGGCAGCTCACCACCACCTTCTCAAGGACACGTAGGAATGAGCAACAAATACTGGCCTAGGCTGTGATGCCCACATCCCCTGAATTAATTTTTAAAAATTATAACAACAAACATTTGCATTTATAACTCCACGTCAAAGACAGTTAATCCTTTGATAAACTCTAGAAGCTGTCAATCCAACTGCCACACACATACCCCTACCCCTATTCAGGTGATAAGTTCAGGTTGTAGAAGCAGTCAGGCAGTAATCATTGTTATACTGTTTGCCCTTAGATGTTACCAACTAACATCCTATTAAACTGCTAGAACAGGTTTTTTTTCTCTCCTCCAGACAGACAGGCAGACATATTTTCAAATTTTAAAGGGCAGGGACTTTAAATAACTTGACAGCTCTGCACACCAAACCGCACTTCAGGAGAGTACATGCGTCCCCCATGCAGTCATGGAATATCCCAGCTAAGTTTGGGTATCCCTCATACATGCATCACGTCCTGCCCCGTCCCTTTTTCGTGACAATGATGCATGTCAGAAATGTGCTCGGAGCCTCCAGATACAAGCCCTGTCTGTCATTTTTCAAGGTCCTCGGGTCCTCCACGTCTCTGTGAAAATCCAGCCCAGAACTACTGGACCTCTTTGCGTAGCGGTTTGGTATTGAGATGGGTGTTGTAACTAAGGGTGGGTTTAAGCTTAATAAAGCAAAGATGGATGAACTGACCCTTACCCATCTGGGTCTACTTACATAAATGGACAAATGGGTCAATTACAAACTGAAAGACGGAACTTACCTTCACAGAGATACTTGTCACTATTCGATGTGTAGCCACGTGGACATATACAATGGAAAGAACCAGGGAGATTCAAACACCTCCATTCACATTGCTGCTGTCTGCTGTGCAAATCCAGGCACTCATTAATATCTACAAGGACAGAACCAGTAATACAGCATGTGAGTAGTTAGCAATGTTAGCAATCTCCATTAACAAACTCACTAGCAATTAGAAGTGAGCTATGAATCCAACATCCTTCATTTTAGTAACTCACGAAAGGGATAGTGCACCTGAAATACATAGAGCACAAATATATATACATACAGTATAGATGCACAGGATTCCTGAAGAAGTATTTAATTGTGTAATTGTGTTCATTCTAAATGTATCAGAGGAGGCTTTATAGGTGGAATTTTCCCAAAATTGGACAGAGACAGGTGTGTTACTGAAATTTCAGATCAGGTTTTCTGTCACTTAATGTACAGGACGTCTGAAATGAAATGAAAATCGCTTATTGTCACGAGTAGGCTTCAATGAAGTTACTGAAAAGCCCCTAGTCGTCACATTCCAGCGCCTGTTCGGGGAGGCTGGTACGGGAATTGAACCGTGCTGCTGGCCTGCCTTGGTCTGCTTTCAAAGCCAGCAATTTAACCCTGTGCTAAACAGCCCCTGCAGTTGGGGATATGGTTTGCATTGTCACTCTGGTGTGCCAGAGCCTGATACAGCCAGAAAAGCATTTAAAGATGGCAACCCGATCGGCGTTTAAAATATGTTCCCCCAACTGCCTCATGGTCACGGAGGACCACACCTACAAGCTTAAGGAGGACCCACCTCCCAACACGGACGTATTGAAGGGGGAACTCTTCCCCCTCTCCCCCTCCCCGCACCATAGAATATTTGAGGGCAACCTTCCCCCCCCCCCCCCCCCCACCCCCCCAGCACTCACCACCACCACAGAAGCATCGAGGAGAGCTATCCCTCCTCCGCGCTGCCATTGGGACTCTCCCCTCTATCCCCACCGCACATAGGGAAGCCTCCCCATGGAGGAACGTTGGACCCTGGCAATTCCCACTTAAGTACCCACTTGACACTGCCAAGGGGACTGCAAGAGTGCCGGTAGCAATGCCCAGCCTTGGCCCTTAACCCCTGGGGCCTCCCCCGGCATGGTCATCACGACTGTTTATCACTTTTGAAAACCAATAGTGATTTGCGCCGACGTGATGTTACGCCACTGGGGTAGCATCCATCATGGGTTGATGCGACGGCGTAAATCCATTTAAGTATATTTAAATATATTCAACTTAATGGAAATCAGGTCTTTTTGGGCCTGAACCTGATCACATCACCAGCGCGGAGGATTGCAACCAAGAACCCGCCAGTGCAAATCCCATTTTGACCCTCTCACAAGATTTAGCGGCATAGGGATTGCACTCATGGTGAACGGGGCCACTAGATCTCACTCTATGGGCGAAATTCTCCGCACCCGCGGAAAGTCGCAAAACCGTCGTAAAAATCGGGACCGTTTTACGACGGTCGCGAAGGCTTCATTTCCCGACGGATTCACTTCCTGGAAATGGGCTAGTAGCGCGGCCGCGTCAATTACGTGCGTGATGACGACGGAACGCGACGACGACACGAACACGCCCATGTGACGCCGCCCGACGCCGTAAAAAGGCGCGGGCGACCACAGAATCTGTCGGGCAGGATGTCGGAGCCGAGGAGAGCTGCTCCTTGCTTTGTAGATGCTGACGTCGAGGCGCTGCTCGATGCCGTGGAGCAGAGGAGGGGCATCATCCGCCCGCGGAGAGGGCATCGCCAACCTGCCAGCGCGGTACGCCAGGCCTGGCGTGACATGGCTGCTGCCGTCAGTGCTGTGGGGCAGACCCCTCGCTCAGCAGAGCAATGTAGGAAGAAGCTACACGACCTCACCAGGTCTGCCAGGGTAAGTGCCATGAGGGTGCCCCCTAGTCACAACCATCCCTCCCCCTTAACTTAAGCACCCCCCGGGGGGGGGGGGGGGGGGAGAGGGATTGGGGCAGAGTTATTTGAGGGTGGTTCACAAAGTTGTCGCAGACCCAGCGCTCTGGCCCCGAGGAGAGATGCAATCGTCTGATGACAACTTGCCCCCCCCAAACTGTGCCAGTATCTGAACGGACTGCTGATACCTACCGTTTTGTAATGATCTACCTATGTTCCCTCCCCCAACAGGCCAAGGCCGCTCATAGCCACCGTGAGCGGCACAAGACTGGAGGGGGTTCGCCCAACCTGCACCCCCTCAGCACCTTTGAACAGAGGGCACTGGACCTTGTTGGGGGGTCTGCCACCCGCGATATCGCGCAATGCGAGGTTGGCGGAACTGCAGCAAGTGAGACAACCCTCCCTGACAAACACTCACCCCTCACCCATCCTCTGTCCCTTCACAAACCCTGCCCACTGGGACACCTCCCCCATCCTCTGTCCCTTCACACACCCTGCCCACTGGGACACCTCCCCCATCCTCTGTCCCTTCACACACCCTGCCCACTGGGACACCTCCCCCATCCTCTGTCCCTTCACACACCCTGCCCACTGGGACACCTCCCCCATCCTCTGTCCCTTCACACACCCTGCCCACTGGGACCGTCCAGCGGCCTGCCGAGCAAATCGAAATAACCCGTCTCATTCTCTTCCCTAGGACGTGATGCCGAACGACCAGGGCCGTCTGCCTCCAGACGGAGACAGGAATCTGCCGCCACCTCACCCGGGGCCTCACAACAGAGGGTGCCCGATCAGCGGGCAGCCCTATCCGCCCCAACTCAATCTGCGGACCAGGACGCACAGAGGGTTCGAAGTCCACCACCACCACCAGAAATGGCCAGGGACAACCCTCCTGTCGCTGAGCAGCCCCACACCATGGACGAGGCCCTAAACATTGAGAGCGTCGGGCTTGCGGCACTGCTTTCTCCCACCACATCCATCATCCCAGAGACACACACCCCGGTGGGCCTATTTAGTGATGAGTCTCCTGGGGCACAGTCTGGTTGGCACATCACAGCTGAGCAGGTACAGCAGGTGGAGGTCGGAGCAACAGAGGGCCCGGACTCGCGGAGGCCAGACCAGGCCCAGGATGCAGCTGGCTCCCAGACGTTTTCAGAGTTCCTGGAGTTTCTCAACCCACCCGCACAGCCGATGCCTCAGGAAACCCAGGGAAACAATGGCGGGAGGAGGGCAGCCTTCCTGGCTCTGCAGACGCTGTTAGAGGAGTCGAACCGCGTCCAAGAGCAGGGAGTGGTGCCGCTCATGGCAGAGACCTAGTCCGACACCGCACGGGTGGCATCCGCGGTGGAGGCAATGGGTCAGGTTATGCAAGACGTTGGGGTTAATGTACACGCGTCATCCTCGGCCCTGGACAGGGTTGCCCTCTCACAGGCAGCAATGTGCCAGAGCCAAACCGACATTGCCGGCGCCCTGCGGGCCATGGCACAGTCCCAGCAGTCGATAGCACAGTCGCAGCAGTCGGTCGCGGAGACCATCAACCGCCTGACACATGTGCTGGATGGCGTTGTGCACACACAGGTTGAGATCGCACAGTCCCTGGCGGGAATGTCTAACTCCTTGGACTCCGTCTCTGCAAACCTTCGGATCCTGGTGGATACCGTTGCAGGCCTCCAGGACTGGCAGCGCCAGGTGTCGGTGGTGCGACGGGGAACCTCCCCGCTCGCACCTCTGTCCCAAAGTGAGGCCCGGGGGCCACCGGGCTCCCCGAGGGAGGAGGAGGTTTCGGGGCCCGTCCCATTAACTCCATCACGGGACGTCCCGGAATTCTCGGCCTCCCCCCGTCCCATCCCTGGTGCATCGGGTGGGCAGCAGGCAGAGCAGGGTGGCACAGCGTCACCCGAGACGCCCGCAGAGCAGCCTGGCCCATCAAGGCCGGGTCGCCCCAGGAAACGCATAGCCAAGGAGAAACGAGTCGAGGGGGGCGATTCGCAGCAATCCTCCTCCACTCCTGCTGTATCATCTGGGGATTCACTTAGACGTAGTGGTAGGGCCCGTAAGGCAACTAAGATAGACACTGAGTAAGTTGGCACGGGTGAAGGGCACAGTTTAGTTGTAGGGGCTAGGGCACCTGTAAATAATTGTTAATATTAAACGCACTGTTCCACCTTACTTGTAATACCGTGTGATTGTTCCACAGCCACAGGAATCGTGATGGTGACCGAGTGTCGCTGGGGGTGACGGGTGGTGAAACCTCGGTGCCGGGTGTGCAGTCCCTGCCCCTACCCCCCTCCCACAGCTAGCCCACGCGGGCACGTGATGGAGTGTCAGTGACGAACTCAGCGGCCACCAAGGTGGATGGTTCAGCTATTGCCATGGGTCAGACTCTCTCTAACGATTCTGAGCTCACAGCTCTTCGCAGAGCGGGCTGTCATCATTCCACATGGCACTGATCACACCCGCTGACACAGCCATCAATGTTGTGCCATTCCGTCTGTACCCAGTGATAAGCGTCATGTCGAAGTGGAGCAGTGTACACTGAGGGGGGGGGGGGGGGGGGGGGGGGGTTGTGGTGGTGGCAGTTGTGTGGTGATCCTCTGCATGACTAGCGATGCAGGTGGTGGTTTGGTGTTCATCGGGGACGTCACATGCGATGCGTGAACCGTGCTGCCACCAGGGCGTCGCGTGCCCGCCGTCCTTGCCGGGTCCGTCGTGCCGCCTCCTGGACATCACCAGCACCTGGGTCGTGTCTGCGTTCTGCGCCCGCCACTCCGCCAGCCTCCTCCTCCTCCTCCTCCTCCTCCTCCTCCTCTGTGCTGGCACCACTGCCACTAGCTTCTCCCTCCGCCTCCTGCAACAGGTCATCTCCCCTCTGCATCGCGATGTTGTGCAGCGCACAGCAGACCACTACAATGCGAGCGACCCTGTCGGCCTGGTACTGCAGGGCCCCTCCGGAGCGGTCCAGGCACCTGAATCTCATCTTCAGGAGGCCAAGGCAGCGCTCCACCACACCCCTGGTTGCTGCATGGGCCTCGTTGTATCGTGTTTCCGCATTGGTCTGAGGCCTCCGTATAGGCGTCATCAGCCAAGACCTCAGCGGATAACCCCTGTCACCTAGCAACCAGCCCCTCAGCCGGGGAGGACGTCCCTCAAACATCGCAGGGATGAACGACTGCGCTAGTATGTAGGAGTCATGCACACTCCCTGGGAACCTTGCACAGACGTTCATGAACCTCATGTGGGGGTCGCATACCACCTGGACATTAATGGAGTATGTCCCCCTCCTGTTTGTGAACACTTCCTTGTCCACAGCAGGCGGGCGCATGGGGACGTGAACACAGTCGATTGACCCCTGAACCCTCGGTATCCTGGCCACACTGGCAAATCCACGGGCTCGTGAGTCTTGACTTGCTTGGTCCTCGGGAAAGGTGATGTAGCGGTCCGCGATGGCATAGAGGGCGTCGGTCACATCCCGGATGCACCTGTGCACCGATGACTGGGCGATCCCAGAGACGTCCCCGCTCGGAGACTGGAAGGAGCCGGTAGCATAGAAGTTCAGAGCGACCGTCACCTTGATGGCTACCGGGATCGCGTGTCCTCCCCCCGTTCCACGTGGGGCGAGGTGCGACAGGAGTTCGCAGATATGTATCACCGTCTGCCTACTCAGCCGGAGTCTTCTCCTGCAGGTGATGTCCGGCATTGTTAGGAAAGAGACCCGGACACGGTACACCCTCGGCTTTGGTCGTCGCCTCTGGCGCCGTGGCTGCACCCTCACTCTCTCCTCTTCCTCTTCCTCCTCCTCCTCCTCCTCCTCCTCCCCCCCCCCCCCATGCTGCTCGACGACTGGCAACTCCTCGGCCCTTCCCTCTGCTGCTGCAGCTGGCCCTGCAGCCACTGCGGGTTGTGGGTGTGGATGCTGCTGCATCTCCAAATCCAGTAGAGCGGCCCCAACCACTGCGCAGAACATAGCCGTTCTGTTCCCATACATCGTGCTAACCTACAGAAGGGTGGTGGGGGGCAGAGAAACGGGACATGTTAGACGGAGGTTAGTCGACACCTCGGCAGCCGCCAGCCATGGGATACCAGTGTGTCCCGGTGGCCTGGTCGCGCTGCTGACACGCGGTCAGCCTAACCCCTGGTCACTTTCTGCATCCAACGGCCAGTAAACTATGGCCTCCTCACGGGTGCGTCAGTGGCCTGTGTCCGGAAGCCACAGGGGAACCAGCGGCCGTGTCCTCGTCACCGGCACACCATGGCATGCTGGCAGACATTTTGTTACGGGGTTGGACGGCTCACTCTCTACCTAACCCCCCCCCCCCTCCGTCGCCCCCCACTGCCTCCCCCGTCACCCCCACTGCCTCCTCCGTCTCCCCCACTGCCTCCCCGTCTCCCCCACTGCCTCCCCCGTCTCCCCTACTGCCTCCCCCGTCTCCCCCACTGCCTCCCCCGTCTCCCCCACTGCCTCCCCCACTGCCTCCCCGTTCCACCCCTGCCTCCCCGTCTCCCCCACTGCCTCCCCGTCTCCCCCACTGCCTCCCCCGTCCTCCCCACTGCCTCCCCCGTCTCCCCAGCCTCCCCACTGCCTCCCCCGTCTCACCCCACTGCCTCCCCCGTCTCCCCACTGCCTCCCCGTCCCCCCCCACTGCCTCCCCCGTCTCCCCCACTGCCTCCCCGTCTCCCCACTGCCTCCCCCGTCTCCCCCACTGCCTCCCCCGTCTCCCCCACTGCCTCCCCCGTCGCCCCCCACTGCCTCCCCCGTCTCCCCCACTGCCTCCCCCGTCTCCCCCACTGCCTCCCCCGTCTCCCCCACTGCCTCCCCCGTCTCCCCCACTGCCTCCCCCGTCTCCCCCACTGCCTCCCCCGTCTCCCCCACTGCCTCCCCTGTCTCCCCCACTGCCTCCCCCGTCTCCCCCACTGCCCCCTCCGTCGCCCCACACTCCCCCCGCTCTGGACCCCCTCCCGTTCCCAGGGATGCCTTCCCCGTTGTGGCCAGACTCGAGCGGTGCGCTGAGCGGTGCGCTGAGCGGTGCGCAGAGTGGTGCCCTGACCTCCTCCAAGCAGTCGTCAGCCAGGCCGACTGGTTGACGAATTTAAAAAGCAGGTGTGTTTCACGACGTCCAAACAGGGCGCCATGACGTCGGGACTTCGGCCCATCCGGGCCGGTGAATAGCGGGGGGGGCTATCAGTGGCGATTCTGGTCGTGTCAGGGGCGGGAGGGAGGCGTTTGTCGGGAATCGCGACTCCGACATTTTGCGGGGTTCGGAGAATAGCGGGAGGGCGTCGGAACAGCGTCGCCGTAAAAATTTCCGACGCCCGCTATTCTCCGAACCGTCGTGAGTCCGGAGAATCTCGCCCTCTGTCTTTTTTATTACCTGGTGTGATAATGGATGATTTTTAAAATATTTTTGGGATGACGGTGGTGTTCTGTAAAGAAAGGTATGAGTGTTTGCATGTGTGATTAATTAAACTGGGAAAGGTTAATAGAGACAGCTTGTCTGTGAGAAGTGAAAGATAAAAAGGTAGTGTTAATAATAATAATAATCACTTATTGTTACATGTAGGCTTGAATGAAGTTACTGTGAGAAGCCCCTAGTCGCCACATTCCTGTGCCTGTTCGGGGAGGCTGGTTAAGGAATTGCACCCGCTCTGCTGGCTGTGTTCTGCATTCCAAGCCAGCAATTTAGCCCACTGTGCTAAATCAGCCCCTGGTTTAGGTTAGGTTCATGCATTTGTAATGAGGGACAATAACGTGTTTGAATTATCAGTAAATAGATTGGACAAGAATTTGCATTATAAGATAAGTGGGGACTTGGCTTTTCAACTGTTGAATTTCTATGGGGAGATCAAAGGTGACAATGAACTTTTACCACTCAGAATGGTTCCATGAACAAATAGGGGAAGGCATATTACATTTTATTGACTCAAAAGCAGAGACAAAATTGGAAAACACAAAAGATTCTTGTATTTGGAAAATTTGAGTTCAAAGAGTTGTTTAAAGAGAATGGAACTTTAGACGAGGGAAAAATTATTTAAGGAAAGATGTTTAACTGTGGTGTCTGTGTGGGGAAATGTCCTGTAGATCAGATCTGTGTGCTGAGAAGGTGTGAACATTTTGAAATTGAACCAGTTTCAAGCCAGGAGAATATTCCGGAAAGGAGCTCACCGCTGAAGCTTCTCTTTTGGATTTCCATATCTTAGTTTGAGGATTTATGTGGCATACATTTATTAAAGCAACAATTTTTTGCCTTGGGTTACTGGATTTTTAGGTTAAAATTCAATAAAGGAGTTATTGCAATGAAAATAGATTACTTTTGTGTTTTGACCAAATGTGTGTTTTTGGGGTTATACTGTAAAGCTATTTTTAACCATGTAACTTTAATCTTGCGTGCATAAGCTTTTTTTCTTCTTTTTAATTAATCTTTTAATCTTTAAAATCGTAGTTATTACAGGAGTTCTATACTTTTGGGGTCAGTAGCTCTTCCTCCTCACTTTCAAAATATGGAAACCAAAGATTTATGATCAGCACGACCTGACTTGCTCAGCAATAACCCCTGTGGCCATGACACTGGCCGGTTGTTATGATAGGGAATGCATTGCCTGAAAAGGTGGAGAAAGTGGAATCAATCTTTTTTTTAAATACATTTAGACCACCCAATTATTTTTTTCCAATTAAGGGGCATTTTAGATGTTGCGCGACGGTGTGATCCGTACAGTACATTCCAGATCATAACCTAACCTAGCCGCTAAGACTGTGGCGGATCCTAATGGTAGATATGTGATTGTCAGTGGGTCTTTGGTGGGCATTTTGGTGGACCTCATCAATGTCTATGCGCCAAATTGGGATGATACGGGTCTTTGTGAAGAGGTTGCAGGCCTCCATTCCTGACTTGGACTGATATAAACTAATCTTGGGGTAGTTACTTAAACTGCATTCTAGATACGAAGTTGGATCAATCTAGGCCCAAGTCGTCGGCTCCATCAAGGGTGGAGAAAGTGTTGTTGACCTTTATGGAGAGATGATGGGGTGGGGGCAGATCTATGGTGTTATTTGCACCTGAGGGATTAGGGTTTTTTTTTTCCCATGTCCATCAGGTTTACTTTTTTCTGGTGGGTATGTCTCCTCTCTCCTGGGTGAAGAAGGTGGGTATTCAGCGATTGAGATTTTGAACCATGCTCCACACTTTGTGGCCTTGATCCTAAAATCGGGTCCATCTCAGCGCCCGCCATAGAGGTTGGATACGGCGTTGTTAGCAGACAAAGGATTTTGTGAACATATATCCTCCACCATTGAGGAATATGTCAAGTCTAACAAAATGCCGATAAAGCATTTGATAGGGTGGAGTGGGAACTCTATAGGGACCCCATGGCTAGAATCCGCACTAACATCTTGAACTTGGGTATTTTCTGCTGACTAGATTGATTGAGTGATATTTATTGTCACAGGTGCCAAAGTACAGTGAAAAATATTTTTCTGTGGCCAAGGGAACGTACACAGTAAATACATAGTAGACAAAAGAATAATCAACAGAGGACATTGACAAATGGTACATCAACAAACAATGATTGGTTACAATGTGGAACAAGGGGCCAAAAAAAGCAAATACTCGAGCAAGAGCAGCATAGGGCATCGTGAATAGTGTTCTTAAAGGGAACAGATCAGTCTGAGGGGGAGTCGTTGAGGAGTCTTATAGCTGTGGGGAAGAAGCTGCTCCTATGTATGGATGTGCGGGTGTTCAGACTTCTGTACCTTCTGCCTGATGGAAGGATCTGAAAGAAGGCAATGCCTGGGTGGGAGGGGCCTCTGTTAATGCTGTCTGCCTTTCTGAGGCAGCGAGAGGTGTAGACAGAATCAATGGGAGGATGGCAAGCTTGTCTGATGCGTTGGGCTGAGTTCACCACACTTTGCAGTTTTTTGCGATCTTGGGCCAAGACATTAACCATACCAGGCTGAGATGCAGCCAGATAGGATGCTCTCTGTGGCACATCTATAGAAGTTTGTGAGAGTCGATGCAAACATGCCAAATTTCTTTCGCTTCCGTAGGAAATGGGGAGGGGTGTCATGCTACGCTTCTGAAGTCGATGATCAGTTCCTTGGTCTTTCCAACATTTAGAGAAAGGTTGTTTCCGATACACCATGCAACCAAGTGATCTATCTCCCTTCTGTAGCCTGATTCATCATTGTTTGAGATAATACCCACCACAGTCGTATCATCCGCAAACTTAGAGATTAAATTGGAGTTGAATCTCGCCACATAATAATGTGTGTGTAGGGAGTACAGTAGAGGACTGAGCACTCATCCTTGCGGGGCCCCGGTGTTGAGGACTATAGTGGAGGAGGGGCTGTTGCCTATCCTGACAGATTGCGGTCTGTTGGTGAGGAAGTGGAGGATCCAGCTGCACAGGGAGGGGTCAAGTCCAAGATTTCAGAGTTTGGTTATTTAGTCTTGTTGGGATAATGGTGTTGAAAGCGGAACTGGAGTCTATGAACAGCAGTCTGACGTAGGTGTCCTTCTTGTCAAGATGTTCGAGTGTTGATCCACAGCATCTGTGTGGATCGGTTGCTGCGGTAGGCAAACTGCAATGGATCGAGACCGTCTGGGAGGCTGGCATTGATCCGTCTCATAACTAGCCACTCGAAGTACTTCATGATATCAGACGTCAAGGCCACCGGACGGTAGTCATTGAGGCACGTCACCTTGTTCTTCTTTGGTACTGGTGTTATGGTGGTCTTCTTGAAGCAGGTAGGGACCTCGGAGTGGAGAAGTGAGGTGTTGAAGATATCTGGGAATACACTTGCCAGCTGGTCCGCGCAGACTCTGAGTGCTCGCCCAGGGACTCCGTCGGGGCCCATCGCTTTCCGCGGGTTCACTTTCAAGAAGGCAGCTCCTACCTCTGAGGCTGTAATAGTGGATATGGGTGTGTCCAAGGCTGTTGTGGTGGGTAGCACTGATGTATTGGCTGACTGTTCAAAGCGGGCATAGAACTTGTTCAGTTCATCGGGGAGCGATGTTCCAGCCCCAGAGATTCCACCTGGCTTTGCTTTGTGGCCTGTGATCTCATGTAAGCCCTGCCGTAGACGTTGTGTGTTTGTGTCATTGGCCTGGAGCTCTAGTTTGATCCGGTATTGTCTTTTGGTGTCCCTGATGGCTTTCCGTATGTCGTACCTGGATTTCATATCTCAGTCAGGGTCATCAGACTTGAACGCCTCCGTCCGGGACTTCAGCAGAGAGTGGACCCTTTGGTTGAGCCAGATTTTCTGAATGTGGACCACCTGTACTGCCTTCTTAGGAGCATGAGGCAGGAATGTCCACTGTCTCCGCTTCTATTTGCTTCAGCAATTGAACTATTGGCGATAGCGTTAAGATTTTCCGTGGATAAATTGGGGAGGGAGGGAACGGGTGGGATTCTCCGTCCTGCCGCACCCATTTACTGGTGCAGAGCCTCCCCTTCCGGCAGTGGGATTCTTCGTCCCGGCAGCCGGCCAATCTGATCTGGTTTCCCATTGTGGGCACCCCTACACCGTCAGGAAATCCGGGGCTGTGAGTGCGATGCCGGCGAAGCGGAGAATCCCACTGACGGAAAATCCCGCCCAGGATGTTCTTGTACACAGATATTCTACTTTATATTACAGACCCAGGCTCCACTATGGATGAGATAATGAAGCTACTTAGGATTTTTGGCTTCTTCTCTGGATCTAAGTTGAATTTGAATAAGAGCAAATACATCCCGGTTAATCCTCCAGGGAGCGGAGCTAATCTGGGGATGTTACCATTTCCCCTAGCCAGATCTAGCTTTCATGATGTGTGTCCGGGTGACCCACGATTGAGCTTCGTTCCATAAAGTAAATTATGCTAATCTGATTAATGGGTTCAAATCTGACTTGCAGAAGTGGGATGACCTCCCCCTGTCCTTGGCAGGCAGGGTCCAGACGAGTAAAATGAATGTTCTCCTGAGGTTTTTATTTCTTTTTCAGTGTCTTCCCACTTTCCTCCCTAAATCGTTTTTTGTTGAGAGTTAACAAATTAGTGTCCTCTCTTATTTACACGGGCAAGACTCTAAGGATCGGTAACGGATTCCTCCAGAGAGATAGACAGTCAGGTGGTTTAGCTTTACCCAATTTGTTATTTTATTATTGGGGCTACCAATACTGAGGAAGTATTGGGTGGCTTAGTGACCCAAGTTCCGTATGGGGGCAAAAGAGGTGTGTTCTTGTAGGTGCTCTAGTTTGGGTGATTGAGTAACTGTGTCGTTTTCATTCTCTCCTGAATCCCTTTTCTTCGAAGCCAGTGGTGGTGTCCACCCTGAGAATCTAGAAGCAGTTCAGACAACATTTTAAATTTAGCTCCATGCCATTGTTGGCCTCTATCTGCAGCAATCATCTCTTTGTGCTGGCGAGTTTAGACTCAATGTTTAGGTCATGGAAGGGGAATGGTTTGGAGAGGGTTGGGGACCTGTTCATGGAGGGCAAGGGTTTACCAGCTTTGAGAAGGTGTCGGTAAAATTCCAACTCCCTGGGGCCAATTTGTTTAGATATTTTCAGATTCGTGATTTGTTTGCAGAAGACTATTCCTCCTTTCCCCTTGACAAGACTGTCTGTTGGAGAGGATTTTATATTTGGCTGGGTCTGATAGTGGGGGGATTTCGGGTATTTATGGTCAGATCCTGTCAGCGGAGTCGGCTCTATTGGATGAGGGGAAGGTGAAAAGGGAGGGTGAATTGGGGCCTATTCTGGATGATGAGGTGTGGAGTGAGATTCTCAATAGGTCAATTCCACGTCCTCATGTGCTCAGCTTGGTTTGGTCCAGTTCAAGGTGGTGTACAGGGGTCATCTGAACAAGGCAAGGATGAGTGGGAGGTTTTCAGGCGTGGATGACAGGTGTGAGCAACGTTCTTGGGGGGCCAGTTTATCATACGCATGTGTTTTGGTTGTGTCCCAAATTGTTAAGCTTTTGGATCTCCTTCTTTAACACCATATCAGAGATTTGTAATGTCAAACTGGAGCCCTGTCTGCTGGTGACCATATTTGAGGTATCAGATTCGCTGGCGCTGTAGACGGGGATGAAGGCAGATGTCCTCGCCTTTGCCTTGTTAATAGCCCAGAGGTGAATTCCGCCCAATTCCTCCGTCTGGTTGGGTGACCTCATGGAATTTTTACATTTGTAGACGGTCAAAAGGGAGCACGGTAACACAGTGATTAGCGCAGTTGCTTCACAGCTCCAGGGTCCCAGGTTTGATTCCCGGCTTGGGTCACTGTCTGTGCAGAGTTTGCACATTCTCCCCGTGTCATCGTGGGTTTCCTCCGGGTGCTCCGGTTTCCTCACGCAGTCCAAAGATGTGCAGGTTAGGTGGATTGGCCATGCTAAATTGCCCTTAGTGTCTAAAAAGGTTAGGCGGGGTTACTGAGTTACAGGGATAGGGTGGCAACGTGGACTTAAGTAGGGTGCTCTTTCCAAGGGCTGGTGCAGACTTGATGGGCCGAATGGCCTCCTTCTGCACTGTAAATTCTGTGAACACTATCTATCTATTAGGGGGTCGATGATAGGGTTCTACCTAAGATGGCAGCCATTCATTTAATTTTTCAAAGAGTTAGTCACTGTCAGTTGCTAACGGTATTTTAATTTATTGTTGGGGGGGTTAGGTTTGGAAGTATTCTTAACTGTTGACTGTGTTCTTTTTATATTGTAACCCGAAGCATCCATTTTATATTGTATTGTGCTATTTTGTCTAAATTAAAAAGTTTACAATAAAAATATATATTTTTTAAAAGGTACATAACTGATCAACACTTTAAAACTTATATTTAAAAAGCTGCCTTCCCGTGTCTGTGATAGTTGTAAAAACTGTTTTAGCTCTTTCAATAGCAGTCTGTTGGCATACTGATGTACCATCAATTGTACGCGAGACGAGTGATTTACCAAAGTCTGGCTTTAATTGATTAGAACACAGCTCTGCGATCGTCTACAGTGGAAAGGGACGATCGTCAGGCGTCTGAGCATTTATACCTCGTTAATAGAGGCGTGGTTAACTCAGCCTCTCGGCCAATCGGTCGAGAGGCACATGACCGACCAGGGCCAATGGTAAGCCAACGTTCTGGCCCAATGGCAGACGAGTATGCAGATCATATCACCACACATACCCTGAAGTGTTATTTTTTGCTCTTCGGGTATCATGCCCTGAGAGGACATTGGTGACCATGGACCTCCATGCTAATCTTGCCCACGAAGAGTGGATCATTTTTGGCGGTGGTGCATTCATTCAAGTTCGCAAGGTTCTTTAAAAAGCTTGTTTTTTGTCCAGCTTAATCTCTTTTACCGTCCATCTTTCCCATCAGCATCAGACTTTCTTAATCATGGGGCGGCATTCTCCGGCCTCCCAGCTGCGTGCTTCCCGACAGAAGGATTTCCCGACATGCCATTCGCAGGGCAGTGGGAGTCTCTGTTCCCACTGCTGTAAATGGGATTTCCCATTGAAGCCACTCCACGCCGGTGGATTGGCCATGCTAAATTACCCCTTAGTGTCTGAAGATTTGCTGGTTAGGTGGGCTCTAAGCGTTAGGAGGACGGGGCGGGGGACTGGGCCTGGGTGGGTGCTCTTTTGGAGGGTTAGTGCAGACTCGATGGGCCAAAAGGCCTCCTTCTGCATTGTAGGAATTCTACGGATTCTATGAAATAGCAAACAGGCTTGGATTACAGCGGCGAGCTTTGCAAACTGCAGGGACAGTGTATGTAATGAGTGATGGAACCATCAATTCAGCAAACACATGTAGTTGGATCTGAACAGAGGCTTTAATACACTTACAATAGAGCCAGCCTATTTGTCATTGAACTTCAGGTGAACTGGCAGGCTGGCTCTAACGCACTGATCTTTATGCATCGGTCCCAGGGGGAGGAGTCCTGGGCGGAGCCAAGGGAGGAGCCCAGTACAAACTCTCGCGTACTCCCAGAACGACTCACCCTGGTGGTCGGATAGTGCAACTGCACTTACAATGGGTAGATAACGAACATATATACATGGAGTGATATTGGCAACTAGTGTGAATCACATTCACCACAATGGGAACATTCAATAAAGTCTCACAAAGAGCTACATCCTGCATTGTTGGTTATACCCTGAGCATCAGAATCAGAAAGAATTTACCTGTACATGTCTTGCCATCCTGAGCCAACAGGAAACCAGATTGACAGCTGCATTTGTAAGATCCAAAGGTATTGGTACAGATTTGATGACAAGGGTTCAATCCAATGGTGCACTCATTAACATCTTTAAAACAGCAAGACATCACAGAATCAGGTTGGAGAAATGCCCGAGGAACTGTCTTACCTGTGTCTTCAAAACAGAGTCTGTCGTCAGACTGCATGCTGGGATAGGAAAGGGCTAATGCTAATTAAACAGTGGAGGCTTTAACAAAAAGAAAAACACCAGGGACAGAAAATAGCTCTTCAGAACCATGAGGCTTCATTAGCATATAGACCATAATATTACTAACAAGGCTGTGAAAGAGGATTGACACCCGGAGGGTTAAATTCTTCAAGACAGATTGCTCAATCAAACTGTTTTCTTTGGAATTTAAGGACGTAAAAGATAAGAATTGTTAAAACTAAACTTCTGTTCTTTGTTAGGGCCAAATATTCGCCATCCAGGCAGGTTGTTTGAGATAGGAGATTTCGCAGTGGACCCACCTCGGTTTAAAGGATCCTGTTGAAGTCAATTTTCATTCAGAGGAGGTAGAGGTGGGAAGGAATCAGGCCCACCAACCCCTGAAGCAGAGTTTAGGTGGCCAAGGGACAGGCAGGTGCTCAGAGATTCTCATTAGAAGGCCAGGCAATTTGGGAAAACGGCCCAAGTATGTCACATCCATAGAAAACAGGACAAATCCCATCCAGCAGATAAGGGCCCATCAGTCTACTCTCCTTCTTCAGCAAAGTGATGGAAGGAGTCATCAACAATGGTATCAAGCAGCACTTACTCAGCAATAAGCTGCTCACGGACGCTCAGTTTGGGTTCCGCCAGGGTCACTCAGCTCCTGACCTCATTACAGCCTTCGTACAAACATGGACAAAAGAGCTGAACTCTAGCGGTGAGGTGAGAGTGACTGCCTTTGACATCAAGGCAGCATTTGACTGAGTAAGGTAGCAAGGAGCCCGAGCAAAACTGGAGTCAATGGGAATCAGGGGGGAAACTATTTGGAGTCATACCTGGCTGGTTCCTTTGTGCTTCTGATTTCCTCAGCCTTTTTCCATTTAGAAAATAGTCTATGCCTCCATTCTTCTTACCAAAGTGCATGACCTCACACTTTTCCTCATTGTATTCAATCTGCGACTTCTTTACCCACTGTCCTAGTCTATCCAAGTCCTTCTGTAGCCCCCCCCCCCACCCCCGCTTCCTCAATATTAACCGTCCCTCTGAATATCTTTGTATCATCTGCAAACTTAGCTACCGTGCCTTCAGTTCCTTCCTCCAGATCATTAATGTAAATTGTGAAAAGTTGAGGTCCCAACACTGACCCCTGAGGCACACCACTAGTCACCGGCTGCCATCCTGAAAAAGACCCCTTTATCCCCACTCTTTGCCTTCTGCCAGTCAGCCAATCCTCTACCCATGCCAGTATCTTGCCCTTAACATCATGGGCTCTTAACTTATTTCATAGCCTCCTACATGGCACCTTGTCAAAGGCCTTCTGGAAATCTAAATAGATCACATCCACTGGTTCTCCTTTGTCAAACTTCCTTGTCACCTCCTCAAAGAATTCTAATAGATTTGTCAGACATGACCTCCCATTGACGAAGCAGTGCTGACTCAGTCCTATTTTATCATGCACTTCCAAGTACTCCGCAATCTCACCTTTAATAATGGACTCTAAAATCTTACCAATGACTGAAGTCAGGCTAACCGGCCTATAATTTCCCATCTTCTGCCTTCCACCCTTCTTAAACAGCGGTGTTACATTAGCCACTTTCCAATCCTCTGGGACCCTTCCGGCCTCCAGTGATTCCTGAATCTTCACCACCAATGCCTCCACAATCTCCTCAGCTATTACTTTTAGAATCCTGGGGTGTAGCCCATGCAGTATGCAGTCCAAGTTATCCACCATCAGACCTTTCAGTTTCTCCAGAATCTTCTCCTTATTGATGGCCACTGCATTGTGAGCAGTTTGGGTCCCGTATCTAAGGAAGGATGTGCTGGCCTTGGAAAAGGTCCAGAGGAGGTTCACAAGAATGATCCCTGGAATGAATAACGGTTGAGGACTCTGGGTCTGTACTCGTTGGAGTTCAGAAGGATGAGGGGGGATCTTATTGAAACTTACAGGATACTGCGGGGCCTGGATAGAGTGGACATGGAGAGGATGTTTCCACTTCTAAGAAAAACTAGAAGCAGAGGACACAATCTCAGGCTAAAGGGACAATCGTTTAAAACGGAGATGAGGAGGAATTTCTTCAGCCCGAGGGTGGTGAATCTGTGGAACTTTGCCGCAGAAGGCTGTGGAGGTCAAATCACTGAGTGTCTTTAATACAGAAGTACCGTATATACTCGCGTATCATGCGACCCCTAAATTTTCGTCCCCAAAACATGATTTTATGCTATATCTCGTGTATCATGCGAGTCACTTTTTTGGAAATTAATGCCCAAACTAAAACTTCCAAATGGTATCATTGTCTGTGGATTCTGTAGAGTGGATTCTATTGTGAAAGCTGTTCGCGAATCGAACAGCTTTCCAGCTGGCTTTACTAGCGTCGTTCTGCCACTTGACGTTTCCATTCATAAAAACGGCAAGTAAAACACCCGCGAATTCTGTGAATACTACTCTTCAGATTTTGACCACAGCATTCTGATGGGAAGATGTTCAGCCACTTGACGTTTCCATTCATGTTTTTATGAATGGAAACGTCCAGTGGCTGAACATCTTCCCATCTGAAAAAACGGCAAGTAAAACACCCGCGAATTTTGTATCTCGCGTGTCATGCGACCCCCCAAATTTAGGTTACAATTTAGGTCTTCAAAAGTCGCATGATACGCGAGTATATACGGTAGATACGTTCTTGATTAATAAGGGGATCAGGGGTTATGGGGAGAAGGCAGGAAAATGGGGATGAGGAAAATATCAGCCATGATTGAATGGTGGAGCAGACTCGATGGGCTGAGTGGCCTAATTCTGTTCTTGTGTCTTATGGTCTTATTCAGCTCTGCCTACTGATTCTCCTGAAGTTCTGCTATTGCACTGATGTCTTCCACCGTGAAGAATAATGCAAAGTACTGATTTAGTTCCTCTGCCATTTCTTTGTTTCCTATTACTACTTCTCTAGCCTCATTTTCCAGTGGTCCAATGTCTATTCTTGCCACTCTCTTACATCTTCAATAAGAGAGAATCTTAACCATCTCCATTGACATTCAATGTCATTACCATCACTGAATACCCCACTATCAACATTCTGGGGGGTTACCATTGACCAGAAACTAAACTGGATCAGCCATATAAATACTGCAGCTACAAGAGCAGGTCAAAGACTAGGAATCCTGTGGCAAGTAACTCACCTCCTGACTCCCCAAAGCATGTTCACCACCTATAAGAGCACAAGTCAGGACTGTGATGGAATAATCTCCACTTGCCTGGGTGCCAACACTCAAGAAGCTCAACACCATCCAGGACAAAGCAGCCCGTTTGATTGGCACCCCATCCACAAACATTCACTCCCTCCACCACCGATGCACAGTGGCAGCCATGTGTACCATCCACAAGATGGGCTGCAGGAACTCACCATGGCTTTTAGGCATCACCTTTCAAACCCATGACTGCCGCCGCTGAGAAGGACAAGGCAGCAGATACTTGGGAACACCACTACTTGGAAGTTGCCCTCCAAGTCTTTCACCATCCTGGCTTGGAAATATATCACTGTTCCTTCATTGTCACTAGGTCAAAACCCTGGAACTCCCTCCCTAACAGCATTGTGGGTGTACCTACACCACATGGACTGCAGCGGTTTAAGAAGACAGCTCACCACCACCTTCTCAAGAGAAATTAGGAATGGGCAATAAATGCTGTTGTAGCCGGTGACACTCACAACCATGAATAAATAAATTTAAAAAGGTAATCTACATTTTGTATGTATATAAAGAGCAAGAAGGTAGCCAGGAAAAGGATTGGCCCACTCAAGGACAGGGGAGGGAATCTATGCATGGAACCAGAGGAAATAGGACAAGGTACTGAATGAGTACTGTGCATCAATCTTCACCAAAGAGAAGGATGATGAGTCTGGGGAAGGGAGTGCAGATAGTTTGGGTCACATTGAGATCAAAAAGGAGGAGGTATTGGGGGTCTTGAAAATTATTAAGGTAGCTAAGTCCCCAGGGCCTGGTGGGATCTATCCCAGAATACTGAGGGAGGCAAGGGAGGAAATTGCTGATGCCTTGAGAGAAATCTTTGATTGGCTACAGGGGAAGTCTCAGAGAATTGGAAAATAGCCAATGTTGTTCCTTTGTTTAGAAGGGCAGCAGGGATCATCCAAGCAATTACAGGTTGGTGAGACTTACGTCAGTGGCAGGGAAATTATTGGAAAAGATTCTTAGAGACAGGATTTACTCACATTTAGAAACAAATTTACTTATTAGCAATACGCAGCATGGTTATGTGAAGGGGAGGTCATATCTCACTAACTTGATCGGGTTTTTCGAGGAAGTGATGAAGATGATTGATGAAGGTAAGGCAGTGGATGTTGTCTACATGGACTTCAGGAAGATCTTTGACAAGGTAGGGGGGCAGCAGGGTAGCATGGTGGTTAGCATAAATGCTTCACAGCTCCAGGGTCCCAGGTTCGATTCCCGGCTGGGTCACTGTCTGTGTGGAGTCTGTACGTCCTCCCCCTGTGTGCGTGGGTTTCCTCCGGGTGCTCCGGTTTCCTCCCACAGCCCAAAGATGTGCGGGTTAGGTGGATTGGCCATGCTAAATTGCCCATAGTGTCCTAATAAAAGTAAGGTTAAGGGGGGGGTTGTTGGGTTACGGGTATAGGGTGGATACGTGGGTTTGAGTAGGGTGATCATGGCTCGGCACAACATTGAGGGCCGAAGGGCCTGTTCTGTGCTGTACTGTTCTATGTTCTATGTTCTATGTTCTATGTCCCTCATGTCAGACTGGTACAGAAGGTGAAGTCACATGGGATCAGAGGAGAGCTGGCAAGATGGATACAGAACTGTCTCGGTCAGAGAAGACAGGGGGTAGTAGTGGAAAGGTGCTTTTCTGAATGGAGGGCTGGGACTAGTGGTGATTCTACAAATCCATCAGTTGCTCAATGCTTGAGTGGTTAAATAGCACTCACCTGGTTGAGAGAACTAGTATTCCTTTAAAGACAATTTGTCAAACTGTAAAGTATACTTTTACATTTTACTGCTACACTACTAACCTGCACAGACTGGTCTCTCCCCGCTCCACGACCCGTTATGTTGACAAAAACTGAATTGGTCTCCATGGGCCAAACTATAACCTGGAATGCAGGTATACTGCACATAGTATGTGTATTGCCATGGTGATGGTCTGACCAAATTGTGAAAGTACAATATGCCCTGATTTGGTACAGGCGGAGAGGGACACACAATGGGTCTTTGTAGATGAATTTGTGCTGCATGAGTCTCATCCACTACACTTATTTCGACCAGTTCATTCTGCAGTTCAGTCTCAGTTAGCTTTTCACTGTGGGCATCTGATGGACCCTCAGTAACTTTGTTTAATCTGTTAGCTGTTGGTGTGATCTGGTTGGCCCACGTCTGGACAATCACACCGTTAATTGAAGCTTGTGGATCCTCTCTCGAGCTGGCCCTTCCATTGGCTGCTGTAGATTCAGGTGCGATTGATATTGCCTGGTCCAAATCCATCAGAGTCGCTCTCAGTGAGTTAGAAAACTGGATATTATTTGATCTTTTTATTGTTTGCCCCTGATCGATGGTGTCCAGTGGTGGCAATATTTGATCTGTGGACATGAGCTCTTCCTTTGTCTGAACATCCATCTGATTATGGCTCCCTGGACCACGGAGTGTTGTACTGGAGACATCTTTGGTTGTACTCACATCAACATGTGCACTTATTTGAGAGTGCGGAGATTCAGGACTTTGTGGCATTGCAACGGTTGTTGTGGTGACAGATTTGTGCCAATCGTTCGGAGTTGGCAGTGATAGGTTTCCATAGTTTCTACTTGCTGTGGGTAACACTGTGCCACTAACGGGTGGAGAAGGGACAGAGTTGGTAGATGAAGATAATTCCGTAATGACATTTGGATCCATCTCTTTAAATTGCAGGATGCTGGAAGCTTCAGAAGGGATGCGTTTGGCTGCCTTTACTGCCGTCGAAGTATGTTTAATGTGGTCGCCTTGAGCAATTTCTGAACTTGGAAATGGCAATGAGTTCCTTACATCGTCAGTCAGCGACAATGCGGGTTTTGAACCAACAGCATCTCTCGCAACTATCGGAGTAACCTGATCAGAGACTCTGGGCTGCTTTGAATCATACTTGAGCAATATCTGTTTGTTCTGAGGATCCCTTCTCGTTGCTTTGATGAATTCTCTCCCAATCCCGGCGCTGCTCTCTTCAATGCTATAACTCCCCGCTCTTTGAAACCACCCGTGTGGTTTAGATGTGATTGGAGCTGAATAGGGAGCCCTTTGAGTCACTGCGAAAGGATGAGATCTGGTATTAGATACAGGAGCACTTTATAAACTCAGCAAGTGATGATTTGGTGTGGGTTGGGGCTGATAGAAAAGTTCTCACTGAGTTTGTATAGAGTAAAGTTGATGGTTTTGGGTGATTGGTGCGATGCCATTGAAGGTAAAAGTGATGGTAAGATTGAGTTTGATATGGTGAATGATTCTGATTGGAATAATGATTTTGAAGAGATGTCGATTTATATTTAAAAGACAGTGAGTGTGCTGGTTGAGGATGAAGGTGGCAGTAATAATGTCGATGTGGTTGTGCGAGCAGATATGTCTGAGGCACGGCCCTCCAGACATTTCCATGCGGCCCACCAGACATTTCCATGCGGCCCACCAGACATTTCCATGCGGCCCACCAGACATTTCCATTCAGCCCACCAGACATTTCCATGCAGCCCACCAGACATTTCCATGCAGCCCACCAGACATTTCCATGCAGCCCACCAGACATTTCCATGCGGCCCACCAGACATTTCCATGCAGCCCACCAGACATTTCCATGCGGCCCACCAGACATTTCCATGCGGCCCACCAGACATTTCCATGCGGCCCAGCAGACATTTCCATGCGGCCCAGCAGACATTTCCATGCGGCCGGCCCACCAGACATTTCCATGCGGCCCACCAGACATTTCCATGCGGCCCAGCAGACATTTCCATGCAGCCCAGCAGACATTTCCATGCAGCCCAGCAGACATTTCCATGCGGCCCACCAGACATTTCCATGCGGCCGGCCCACCAGACATTTCCATGCAGCCCACCAGACATTTCCATGCGGCCCAGCAGACATTTCCATGCGGCCGGCCCACCAGACATTTCCATGCGGCCGACCCACCAGACATTTCCATGCGACCCACCAGACATTTCCATGCAGCGCTCCATGTTCCAGTATAGGGGACCGGAAAATTTTAAAACTTCCCTAATAGAATGTTATTAAATGCTCATGGTCAGCCCAACCAATCACAGACTGGCTTCTCCCTGCATTGGCTGCTGAGAGGCTCACCAGTGGCTGAGGTGAAACTAGTTTCCGATTGGCTCCTGGTCAGAGAGCTCAGGACCGAGGGGACGGTTCAATGATGAGGGGGCCTCACACCCACAACTGGACGTAGCTCCTGCCTCGGTCACGGGCCTAAAACTCGGAACTGGCAGGCTGAGGAAGGTGGGGGGCTGTTGGTGCGTGTTATGAGTGGTTGGAACTGAGAGGGGGCTGTTGGGTGTTTGTGGCTGAGGGGGGTTGTTGAGCACTTGGAGGTGAGGGGGGGGGGTGCTATTAGGTGCTGGGATCAGATGACCTTGTAGTGGTGCTCATAGCCAACGGCTGCCCAGAATCAGGGGGGTAAGGATTTGGCTATGGAGGGGAGGAAATTGTACCACAATGAATAATTGAGAGTGAGAGAGTGTGTGTGTGGGAGAGTGAGAGTGTGTGTGGGAGAGTGAGAGTGTGTGTGGGAGAGAGAGTGTGTGTGTGTGGGAGAGTGAGAGTGTGTGTGTGGGAGAGTGAGAGTGTGTGTGTAGGAGAGTGAGAGTGTGTGTGTAGGAGAGTGAGAGTGTGTGTGTGGGAGAGTGAGAGTGTGTGTGGGAGAGTGAGAGTGTGTGTGGGAGAGTGAGAGTGTGTGTGTGGGAGAGTGAGAGAGTGAGCGTGTGGGAGAGTGAGAGTGTGTGTGGGAGAGTGAGTGTGTGTGTGTTGGAGAGTGAGTGTGTGTATGGGAGAGTGAGAGTGTGTGTGGGAGAGTGAGAGTGTGTGTGGGAGAGTGAGAGTGTGTATGTGTGGGAGAGTGAGTGTGTGTGGGAGAGTGAGTGTGTGTGGGAGAGTGAGTGTGTGTGGGAGAGAGAGTGTGTGTGGGAGAGTGAGAGTGTGTGTGTGAGTGTGTGTGGGAGAGTGAGTGTGTGTGTGTGAGTGTGTGTGGGAGAGTGAGAGTGTGTGTGGGAGAGTGAGAGTGTGTGTGGGAGAGTGAGTGTGTGTGTGTGAGAGTGTGTGTGGGAGAGTGAGAGTGTGTGTGGGAGAGTGGGAGAGTGTGTGGGAGAGTGAGAGTGTGTGTGGGAGAGTGAGAGAGTGTGTGGGAGAGTGAGAGTGTGTGTGGGAGAGTGAGTGTGTGTGTGTGAGAGTGTGTGTGGGAGAGTGAGAGTGTGTGTGGGAGAGTGAGAGAGTGTGTGGGAGAGTGAGAGTGTGTGTGGGAGTGTGGGAGAGCCAGAGACTTTTAAAAATATATTTATTGTCACAAGGAGGCTTACATTAACACTGCAATGAAGTTACTGTGAGATTTCCCCCAGTCGCTATATTCCGGCGCCTAATCGGGTACACAGAGGTAGAATTCAGAATGTCCAAATTACCTAACAACACATCTTGCGGGAGGAAACGGGAGCACCTGGAGGAAACCCACGCAGACACAGGGAGAACGTGCAGATTCCGCACAGACAGTGACCCTATATAGTGACCCTAAATAGTGACGCACAGGCCAGCGGCCGCTCACAGCGGCTGCCCCCAGCGATTCTCTAACCTGCGATGGGCCAAAGTCCCGCCCATTCTTTGCCAGTCCCGCCGGCGTAAATTAGATTAGGTGCCTTACCGGCAGAACCTGGCGGCACAGGCGGGCTCCGGGGTCCTGGGGGGGTCGCGGGCTGATCTGGCCCCGGGGGGTGCCCCCACGATGGCCTGGCCCGCGATCGGGGCCCACCTATCAGCAGGCGGGCCTGTGCCGTGGGGGCACTCTTTTCCTACACGCCAGCCGTGTCAGCCTCCACGATGGCCGATGTGTCGGTGAAACTCCCCTGCGCATGCACGTGGAATGATGCCAGCAGCCGCTGATGCTCCCATGCATGCACGGACCCGCGCCGGCCGGCGGAGTCCCTTCGGCCCCGGCTGGCATGGCACCAAAGGCCTTCCACGCCAGCCGGCGGGGCGCAAACCACTCCGGGGCCGGCCTAGCCCCTAAAGGTGCGGAGGATTCCGCACCATTGGGGCGGGCTGACGCTGGAATGGTTCATGCCACTCCATCCCGCCGGGCCCCCCTGTCTGCCATGTACGGGAGACTCCCGCTCAGTGGGGAGAGTGTGTTGCTGTGAGAGTGTGGGAGAATGAGAGAAAGAGGGTTGGAGCTACCAGCCATGCTGCACCCAAAAAGCAGTGCGTTGTGGCGCATTGTGGCCAGTAACTGCCAGGACCCAGCTCCCGGGATCTACCCTGCTCGCCAAGCCTTGCAAATCTAACGTGATTTCGTAAGATGCCGTGATCACGGTAGCATTGTGGATAGCACAATCGCTTCACAGCTCCAGCATCCCAGGTTCGATTCCGGCTTGGGTCACTGTCTGTGCGGAGTCTGCATATCCTCCCCGTGTCTGCGTGGGTTTCCTCCGGGTGCTCCGGTTTCCTCCCACAGTCCAAAGATGTGCAGGTTAGGTGGATTGGCCATGAGAAATTTCCCTTAGTGTCCAAAATTGCCCTTAGTATTGGGTGGGGTTACTGGGTTATGGGGATAGGGTGGATGTGTTAACCTTGGGTAGGGTGCTCTTTCCAGGAGCTGGTGCAGACTCGATGGGCCAAATGGCCTCCTTCTGCACTGTAAATTCTATGAAATTCTATGTGAAGCACCCCCATTGTGGGCAGGATGACTTTTGGGCAAATCTGCATATTAGAGCGAGACAGCTAGTCTCACTGTAATATGCCGTGAGGTAATCGAGGCGTTGGGATCAATCCCCTTTGCCTCGGAGCCCTTGGGCCAGTGCCGTTCAGTGCTGGTCTCCACAAACGGGGACCAGATGGAATGACACTCGTGGGGGTCTCCCAGGGGATAGGAGGCCCCCAGTGTGATGCTGTCTGGGCAAGGTGGGAAACTGGCAGTGCCACTTGGATGCTAGCCTGGCACTGCCAAGATGCCCAAGTGACACTGCCATCTGGCAGGTTCACTGCCAGGGTGGTGGTGCGAATCTGGCATTTTTCTGTTTGGCGGGTATTGGGCAGGGGTGCCATGCGTGGGTGTGGCAGGGCCTGAGGACCCCATTATAGTGAGTTGGGGGAGGGTTTGGGGGTCACGTTGGGAGCTCGAGAGATTGGGATGCCATTTGAAAATAGCGTCCCGATCTCTCCCTACATTGCAGAGTTCCGGGAGCTGAGCTCCCCAGAGCAGGGAATGGGGATAAGTGCGTAGTCGGCTGCACATTCCGCACTGACATCCCTGATTTACCCGAATAGGCGTTGGATAGCGGGGTGTTCCTCGCCGTTCCATGTGCCGTAAACACCCGGCTAGTCGCGCACGCTACATGAATCTGCCCCCATTTGGGAACTCACGCCCACTGAAAGTGTGTGGGGTGAGTGTGAGACACTGAGTGAGTGTGTGAGGGTGAGTGTGAGAGCCTGAGTGAGTGTGTGGGGGTGAATGTGAAACACAAGTGAGTGTGTGGGGTGAGTGTGAGAGACTGAGTGAGTGTGTGAGGGTGAGTGTGAGAGCCTGAGTGAGTGTGTGGGGGTGAATGTGAAACACGAGTGAGTGTGTGGGGGTGAGTGTGAGAGACTGAGTGAGTTTGTGGGGGTGTGTGAAACAAGACGGAGTGTGTAGGGTGTGTGAGAGCCTGAGTGAGTGGGTGGGGTGAGTGTGAAACATGTATGAGTGTGTGGGGTGAGTGTGAGAGACTGAGTGAGTGTGTGGGGGTGAGTATGAAACAAGACTGAGTGTGTGGGGTGAGTGTGATAGCCTGAGTGAGTGTGTGGGGGTGAGTGTGAAACACGAGTGAGTGTGTGGGGTGAGTGTGAAACACAAGTGAGTGTGTGGGGTGCGTGTGAGAGACTGGGTGAGTGTGTGGGGTGAGTGTGAAACACGACTGAGTGTGTGGGGTGAGTGTGAGAGCCTGAGTGAGTGTGAGAGTCTGAGTTAGTGTGTGTGGGTGAGTGTGAGAGCCTGAGTGAGTGTGTGGGGGTGAATGTGAAATACGAGTGAGTGTGTGGGGGTGAGTGTGAAACACAGCTGAGTGTGTAGGGTGAGTGTGAGAGCCTGAGTGAGTGTGTGAGGTGAGTGTGAAACACGGGTGAGTGTGTGGGGTGAGTGTGAGAGACTGAGTGAGTGTGTGGGGGTGAGTGTGAAACATGAGTAAGTGTGTGGGGTGAGTGTTAGATACTGAGTGAGTGTGGGGGTGAATATGGCAGGTGAATTTGAGTGACTGTGTGTTAGGTGAGTGTGAGAAAGTGAGTGAGTGTTTGGGTGTGAATGTGAGTGACTGATTGAGTGTGTGGGACAAGTGTGAGAAATGAAGCTTGTGGGGGTGAATGTACAGACTGAGTGTGCGTGGGGGTGGATTTGAGACACTGATTGTGGAGGTCGGGGTGAGTGTGAGAGACTAGACGGGTGAGTGCGTGTGAGCATGAGAGATTGATTGAGTGCATGGGGGGAGCGTGATAAATTGAGTGAGTGTGTGGGGGTGAGTGTGAGAGGCTGAATGAGTGTGTGGGGGTGAGTGTGAGAGACTGAGTGTGTGGGGACGAGCGTGAAAGTCTGAGTGAGTGTGTGGGGATGAGCATGAGAGTCTGAGTGAGTGTGTGGGGGTGTGTGAGAGAGACTGAGTGTGTGGGGGCGAGCGTGAGAGTCTGAGTGAGTGTGTGGGGGTGAGTGTGAGAGACTGAGTGTGTGGGGACGAGCGTGAGAGTCTGAGTGAGTGTGTGTAGGTGAGTGTGAGAGACTGAATGAGTGTGTGGGGGCGAGTGTGAGAGACTGAGTGAGTTTGTGGAGGTGGCGTGAGAGCCTGAATCAGTTTATGGGGGCGAGCATAAGAATCTAAGTGAGCGTGTGTGGGTGAGTGTGAGAGACTGAATGAGTGTGTGGGGGCGAGTGTGAGAGTCTGAGTGAGTGTGTGGGTGAGTGTGAGAGACTGAATGAGTGTGTGGGGGCGAGTGTGAGAGACTGAATGTGTGGGGACGTGCGTGAAAGTCTGAGTGAGTGTGTGGGGATGAGCATGAGAGTCTGAGTGAGTGTGTGGGTGAGTGTGAGAGACTGAATGAGTGTGCGGGGGCGAGTGTGAGAGCTTGAGTGTGTGGGGGCGAGTGTGAGAGCCTGAGTGAATGTGTGGTGGTAAGTGTGAAAGACTGAGTGAGTGTGTGGGGGCGAGCGTGAGAGTCTGAGTGAGTGTGTGGGGGCTAGTGTGAGAGTCTGAGTGAGTGTGTGGGGGCTAGTGTGAGAGGCTGAGTGTGTGGGGACGAGCGTGAGAGTCTGAGTGAGTGTGTGGGGGTGAGTGTGAGAGACTGAAAGAGTGTGTGGGGGCGAGCGTGAGGGTCTGAGTGAGTGTGTGGGGGAGAGTGTGAGAGGCTGAAGTGTGTGGGGATGAGCGTGAGAGTCTGAGTGAGTGTGTGGGGGCGAGTGTGAGAGACTGAGTGTGTGTATGGAGGTGGCATGAGAGCCAGAATCAGTTTATGGGGGCGAGTGTGAGAGACTGAATGAGTGTGTGGGGGCGAGTGTGAGAGACGGAATGAGTGTGTGGGGGCGAGTGTGAGAGACTGAAAGAGTGTGTGGGGGCGAGTGTGAGAGACTGAATGAGTGTGTGGGGCAAGTGTGAGAGACTGAATGAGTGTGGGGTGCATATGAGAGACTGAGCGAGTGTGTGGGGGTGGGGGTGAGAGCCTGAGTGAGTGTGTGGGGGTCTGTGTGAAACACGAGTAAGTGTGTGGGGTGAGTGTGAGACACTGAGTGAGAGTGGGGGTGAATATGGCAGATGAATTTGAGTGACTGTGTGTTAGGTGAGTGTGAGAAAGTGAGTGAGTGTCTGGGTGTGAATGTGAGTGACTGATTGAGTGTGTGGGACGAGTGTGAGAAATGGAGCTTGTGGGGGTGAATGTACAGACTGAGTGTGCGTGGGGGTGGATTTGAGACACTGATTGTGGAGGTCGGGGTGAGTGTGAGAGACTAGAGGGTTGAGTGCGTGTGAGCATGAGAGATTGATTGAGTGCATGGGGGGAGCGTGAGAAACTGAGTGAGTGTGTGGGGGTGAGTGTGAGAGCCTGAGTGTGTGGGGACGAGCGTGAGAGTCTGAGTGAGTGTGTGGGCGGCCGTGAGAGTCTGAGTGAGTGTGTGGGGATGAGCATGAGAGTCTGAGTGAGTGTGTGGGGGTGAGTGTGAGAGACTGAGTGTGTGGGGACGAGCGTGAGAGTCTGAGTGAGTGTGTGGGGGTGAGTGTGAGAGACTGAGTGTGTGGGGACGAGCGTGAGAGTCTGAGTGAGTGTGTGTAGGTGAATGTGAGAGATGAATGAGTGTGTGGGGGCGAGTGTGAGAGACTGAGTGAGTTTGTGGAGGTGGCGTGAGAGCCTGAATCAGTTTATGGGGGCGAGCATAAGAATCTAAGTGAGTGTGTGGGGGCGAGTGTGAGAGCCTGATTGTGTGGGGACGAGCGTGAGAGTCTGAGTGAGTGTGTGGGGGCGAGCGTGAGAGTCTGAGTGAGTGTGTGGGGGTGAGTGTGAGAGTCTGAGTGAGTGTGTGGGTGAGTGTGAGAGACTGAATGAGTGTGTGGGGGCGAGTGTGAGAGACTGAATGTGTGGGGACGAGCGTGAAAGTCTGAGTGAGTGTGTGGGGATGAGCATGAGAGTCTGAGTGAGTGTGTGGGTGAGTGTGAGAGACTGAATGAGTGTGCGGGGGCGAGTGTGAGAGCTTGAGTGTGTGGGGGCGAGTGTGAGAGCCTGAGTGAATGTGTGGTGGTAAGTGTGAAAGACTGAGTGAGTGTGTGGGGGCGAGCGTGATAGTCTGAGTGAGTGTGTGAGGACGAGCGTGAGAGTCTGAGTGAGTGTGTGGGGGCTAGTGTGAGAGGCTGAGTGTGTGGGGACGAGCGTGAGAGTCTGAGTGAGTGTGTGGGGGTGAGTGTGAGAGACTGAAAGAGTGTGTGGGGGTGAGTGTGAAAGACTGAGTGAGTGTGTGGGGGCGAGCGTGATAGTCTGAGTGAGTGTGTGAGGACGAGCGTGAGAGTCTGAGTGAGTGTGTGGGGGCTAGTGTGAGAGGCTGAGTGTGTGGGGACGAGCGTGAGAGTCTGAGTGAGTGTGTGGGGGTGAGTGTGAGAGACTGAAAGAGTGTGTGGGGGCGAGCGTGAGGGTCTGAGTGAGTGTGTGGGGGCGAGTGTGAGAGTCTGAGTGAGTGTGTGGGGGCGAGTGTGAGAGACTGAGTGTGTGTATGGAGGTGGCGTGAGAGCCAGAATCAGTTTATGGGGGCGAGTGTGAGAGACTGAATGAGTGTGTGGGGGCGAGTGTGAGAGACGGAATGAGTGTGTGGGGGCGAGTGTGAGAGACTGAAAGAGTGTGTGGGGGCGAGTGTGAGAGACTGAATGAGTGTGTGGGGGCGAGTGTGAGAGACTGAATGAGTGTGGGGTGCATATGAGAGACTGAGCGAGTGTGTGGGGGTGGGGGTGAGAGCCTGAGTGAGTGTGTGGGGGTGTGTGTGAAACACGAGTAAGTGTGTGGGGTGAGTGTTAGACACTGAGTGAGAGTGGGGGTGAATATGGCAGCTGAATTTGAGTGACTGTGTGTTAGGTGAGTGTGAGAAAGTGAGTGAGTGTCTGGGTGTGAATGTGAGTGACTGATTGAGTGTGTGGGACGAGTGTGAGAAATGGAGCTTGTGGGGGTGAATGTACAGACTGAGTGTGCGTGGGGGTGGATTTGAGACACTGATTGTGGAGGTCGGGGTGAGTGTGAGAGACTAGAGGGTTGAGTGCGTGTGAGCATGAGAGATTGATTGAGTGCATGGGGGGAGCGTGAGAAACTGAGTGAGTGTGTGGGGGTGAGTGTGAGAGTCTGAGTGAGTGTGTGGGGTGAGTGTGAGAGACTGAGTGAGTGTGTGGGGGTGAGCGTGAGAGACTGAGTAAGTGTGTGGGGCCGAGTGTGAGAGACTGAGTAAGTGTGTGGGGACGAGCATAAGAATCTAAGTGAGTGTGTGTGGGTGAGTGTGAGAGACTGAATGAGTGTGTGGGGGCGAGTGTGAGAGCCTGAGTGTGTGGGGACGAGCGTGAGAGTCTGAGTGAGTGTGTGGGGGCGGCCGTGAGAGTCTGAGTGAGTGTGTGGGGATGAGCGTGAGAGTCTGAGTGAGTGTGTGGGGGCGAGTGTGAGAGCCTGAGTGTGTGGGGACGAGCGTGAGAATCTGAGTGAGTGTGTGGGGATGAGCATGAGAGTCTGAGTGTGTGGGGACAAGCGTGAGAGTCTGAGTGAGTGTGTGTGGGTGAGTGTGAGAGACTGAGTGAGTGTGTGGGGGCGAGCGTGAGAGTCTGAGTGAGTGTGTGGGGGCGAGTGTGAGAGCCTGAGTGAATGTGTGGTGGTAAGTGTGAAAGACTGAGTGAGTGTGTGGGGGCGAGCGTGAGAGTCTGAGTGAGTGTGTGGGGACGAGCGTGAGAGTCTGAGTGAGTGTGTGGGGGCTAGTGTGAGAGGCTGAGTGTGTGGAGACGAGCGTGAGAGACTGAGTAAGTATGTGGGGCCGAGCGTGAGAGACTGAATGAGTGTGTGGGGGCGAGTGTGAGAGACTGAATGAGTGTGTGGGGGCGAGTGTGAGAGCCTGAGTGTGTGGGGCGAGCGTAAGAGTCTAAGAGAGTGTGTGGGGGCGAGTGTGAGAGACTGAATGAGTGTGTGGGGGCGAGTGTGAGAGACTGAATGAGTGTGGGGTGCATATGAAAGACTGAGTGAGTGTGTGGGGGCGAGTTTGAGAGACTGAATGAGTGTGTGTGGGTGAGTGTGAGAGACTGAATGAGTGTGGGGGTGAGTGTGAGACCCTGAGTGAGTGTGTGGGGTTGTGTGAGAGACTGAATGAGTGTGGGGGTGAGTGTGAGACCCTGAGTGAGTGTGTGGGGGTGTGTGAGAGACTGAATGAGTGTGGGGGTGAGTGTGAGACCCTGAGTGAGTGTGTGGGGGTGTGTGAGAGACTGAATGAGTGTGGGGGTGAGTATGAGAGACTGAGTGAGTGTTTGGGGGTGAGTGTGAGAGACTGAATGAGTGTGGGTGTGAGTCAACATACTCACTCACTGTCACCCATTCACTTTCACCCACATCTGCACGCACAACCGCCCACTCACACTTGTCCACCCACACTCACCCACCCACGCTCACCCACCCAGACTCATCCAAGTCACACTCACCCACACTCACCCACCCACACTCACCCACCCAGACTCATCCACCAAGACTCACCTATCCAGATTTGCCCCCTCACTCGCCCACTCACACTTGCCCATTCACACTCACCCACTTACTTGCACCCCCCTCACCCTTGCACACTCCGCATTCACCCTTGCACACTCACCCACCCACGCTCAGCCACCCATGCTCACCCAGTCACACTCACCCACCCACATTCACCCAGTCACACTCACCCACCCACACTCACCCAGTCACACTCACCCAGTCACACTCACCCAGTCACATTCACCCAGTCACATTCACCCAGTCACACTCACCCACCCACATTCACCCAGTCACACTCACCCACCCACATTCACCCAGTCATACTCACCCACCCACGCTCACCTAGTCACACTCACCCACCCACGCTCAGCCACCCACACTCGCCCAGTCACACTCACCCAGTCACATTCACCCAGTCACATTCACCCAGTCACACTCACCCACCCACATTCACCCAGTCACACTCACCCACCCACATTCACCCAGTCATACTCACCCACCCACGCTCACCTAGTCACACTCACCCACCCACGCTCAGCCACCCACACTCGCCCAGTCACACTCACAGTCAAACTCACCTAGTCACACTCACCTAGTCACACTCACCTAGTCACACTCACCCACACTCATCTAGTCATATTCACCAACTCACACTCACCAACTTACACTCACCCACTCACACAGTCATACTCACCCACTCACACTTGCCCACTCATACTCGCACACTCACCCACTCTCTTGCACTCCCCCTCACCCTTCCGCATTCACTCTTGCACACTCACCCACCCATGCTCACCAACCCATGCTCACCCAGTCACACTCACCAACTCCCACTTATCCACCCACACTCACCCAGTCACACTCACCCAGTCACACTCACTAACTCCCACTCATCCACCCACACTCACCCAGTCACACTCACTAACTCCCACTCATCCAGTCACACTCATCCACCCACACTCATCCACTCACACTCACTAACTCCCACTCATCCACCCACACTCACCCAGTCACACTCACCCAGTCACACTCACCCAGTCACACTCACCCAGTCACACTCACCCAGTCACACTCACTAACTCCCACTCATCCACCCACACTCACCCAGTCACGCTCACCCAGTCACACTCATCCACCCACACTCATCCACCCACACTCATCCACCCACACTCATCCACCCACACTCATCCACCCACACTCATCCACCCACACTCATCCACCCACACTCATCCACCCACACTCATCCACCCACACTCATCCACTCACACTCATCCACTCACACTCATCCACTCACACTCATCCACTCACACTCATCCACCCACACTCACCCAGTCACACTCACCCAGTCACACTCATCCACTCACACTCATCCACTCACTCACCCAGTCACAGCCACCAACTCACACTCACCCAGTCACACTCACCCAGTCACACTCACTAACTCCCACTCATCCACCCACACTCACCCAGTCACGCTCACCCAGTCACACTCATCCACCCACACTCATCCACCCACACTCATCCACTCACACTCATCCACTCACACTCATCCACTCACACTCATCCACTCACACTCATCCACTCACACTCATCCACTCACACTCACTAACTCCCACTCATCCACCCACACTCATCCACCCACACTCACCCAGTCACACTCACCCAGTCACACTCATCCACTCACACTCACCCAGTCACAGCCACCAACTCACACTCACCCAGTCACAGCCACCAACTCACACTCGTCCAACCACACTCACCCAGTCACACTCACCCAGTCACACTCACCCACCCACACTCATCCAGTCACACTCATCCAGTCACAATCACCCACACTCACCCAGTCACACTCACCAACTAACACTCACCAACTAACACTCACCAACTCACATTCACCCACCTGCACTCACCCACCCCCACTCACCCAATCACACTCACCAACTCACATTCACCCACCTGCACTCACCCGCCCCCACTCACCCAGTCACACTCGCCAACTCACACCTACCCACTCACACTCACCCACCCGCACTCACCCTGTCACACTCACCAACTCACACCCACCCACCCTCACCTAGTCCCACTCACCAACTCACACTCACCAACTTACACTCATCCACTCACATTCACCTAGTCACACCTACCACACTCACCCACCCACAAACCCACCCAGCCTCACTCATCCAGTCACACCCACCCCCCATGCTCTCAGAGTCGCACTCACCTGCTCACACTCACCCACCCATTCTCACCCACCCACACTCACCCAGTCACACCCACTCACACTCACCCACTCACACTCACCCACTCACACTCACCCACTCACCCACTCACACTCACCCACTCACACTCACCCACTCACACTCACCCACTCACATACTGGCCCTTCCACATCTGGTCATTTTAATTAATTAATTTAACTATTTATTGCCAAGACCTAGCTGACAGTTTGTTCAGCAATTGTTTCTTTCCTTAAAACCTCAACTTTATTTTGAAATTGTTTATTTTTGTGCCAAACCTTGTCTTCCTGAAACTTACTCTCATCAGTGGAACCACTGAGTGAGAAAATTCTGCAAAGGTGGGCCCTCTGGACAAGCCTATTGTAGAGGAAGGTTCTGGTTTTATAGAATAGAATCCTGAACAGCACAGGAGAAAGCCATTCTGTCCATTGTATCCATGCTGGCTCTCCCATGGAGCAATTCACACACAGCCACCCCCAGGCCTCTCCCCACTTCCCTGCACCTTCCTCCACAGATATTTAAAGGGTATTTGAAGGGTTTGAATGTGCTGGTGAGAAGCAAGTTCACTGAGTGACTAACATGGAAATGCTGGTAATTTAGTTCCAGTTAGGGATGTTAAAGGCAAAATTAGAGTTGGAGGTACTTCTGATGTTGATAGCAATGAAGATATTGAAATAGATTAAACTTTTATTTGGTTGTATTAACCTTTTAATGACCCTTTCTTTAAGAAGCTGGTTACAGATTGATTAAATGTTGCACAATGGTCACTGATTTTGTAAAAGTGTGGAGTGATGTGTTTAACAATTATGGCTCGAAAGCTATGGCCCTGTTGAACTTCAGTATATCTGCTGTCTTTTACAAGGATGGGAGTTAATCGGGGTTGGAAATGTATTTGATTGCACAATCTCTAGATGTGTCTCCTATCTGGACCTTGTCCTATCTGATTCTGAAACAAAAACAAACCGGTTCACAAATTGGAACTATGGTTTAGGTGTTCTGTTACAAAAGTGCTAAGAGCAAAAAGGAATCTTAAATGTTGTTGGACTGCCGCGATGGATCCCTGTAAATGTGACATGGGATGTGGGATCATTTCTCTGATCCCCTATATGTTCAGTAGAAAGAACGGGATCCAAGCAGTGACAACGCCATTTGTGAGAATCTCAGTAACTCCATGTTTGGCAGGAGGGTCATGGTGTTGGCTGGTGAGGGTCTTCATTGTCTTTGACGATCATAGAATCATAGAATTTACAATGCAGCAGGAGGCTTTCGGCCCATTGAGTCTGCACCGGCCCAAGGAAAGAGCACCCTATCCAAGCCCATTCTTCCACCCTAATGCTTTAACCCAGTAATCCCATCTAACCTTTTTGGACACAAAGGGGCAATTTATCATGGCCAATCCACCTAACCTGCACATGTTTGGACTATGGGTGGAAACCGGAGCACCCGGAGGAAAACCATGGGGAGAATGTGCAGACTCCGCACAGACAGTGACCCAAGCTGGGAAGCGAACCTGGAACCCTGGAGCTGTGAAGCAACTGTGCCACCCACTGTGCTGCCCAAAGATGTTGAAGCTTTATTTTGTCAAGGGGATGCTGGTCTGCGTTCTCGGATGAAGAGCACATCTCAAACTCAACATCACCAAAGAACAACAGTGTTTTCATTACTCCATGTGACAAATTGGCTCTAATTCCAAAAGAAATACAGGATTCTCCGGTCCCCCAGCCATGCGTTAGTCAGCGGCGCTCCGGTCGCTGGTGGCAGGATTCTCTGCTCCCACCACTTGGTAACGAGATTTCCCATTGAAGCCATCTCCACGCTGCCGGACAACCCATGGGTGGGGGTGCACTGCCGGCAAGAATGGAGATTCCCAACGGCCGGAGAATTTGTGCTAAATGTTTTAACGCATTTTAAAGTACTGTAAATTTAGAATTAAAAATGAAACTACTAGAGAACTGCCCTCTGACTTGGTAAGAAGTCTTATAACACCAGGTTAAAGTCCAACAGGTTTGTTTCAAAAACTAGCTTTCGGAGCACAGCTCCTTCCTCAGGTGACTCTAATTTGGTGGAATAGTTAAGCGGATGAGCAAAAGAAACAGAGGTTCACCAGGTTGACTCCAGAGATGGGCGGCACGGTGGCACAGTGGTTAGCACTGCTGCCTCACAACTCCAGGGATCCGGGTTTAATTCACCTCGGGTGACCATCTGTGTGGAGTCTGCACATTCTCCCCGTGTCTCAGTGGGTTTCCTCCGGGTGCTGCGATTTCCTCCCACAGTCCAAAGATGAGCAGGTTAGGTGGATTGGCCATGCTAAATTGCCCCTTAGTGTCCAAAGTTAGGTGGGGTTACTGGGTTATGAGAATAGGGCGTGTCATGTTATTCACCCTGGGGTAACACAGTCTGCAACTGGATGCAGTTGTACTGGAAAGCAGACACCAAACGATTTATTGAACTTCTGTAACAGTGCACACAGCTGGCTGTGGGTTGACCCTCCACTACTCTAAGTGTGCTAACTATAACTAACTAGACCAGACTAGCTCTGAGCCACGTGTAACTACGTGAGCCACCCTAACTGTCACTACAGTTGTCACCAGTGGAAGGAGGCAGAGTGTTGGTGCCTCGTGTGTTTTATAGTGGGAAACCCCTCTCTAGTGTTCTGTCTGGTGATTGGTTGTGTTCTGCCCTGTGTGTTGATTGGCTGTACTGGGTGTCTGACACTGCCTGTCTGTACCTCATTATGTGCATGAGTGCATATCATGACAGGGCGGAGGCATGTAGGGTGCTCTTTCCAAGAATGGCCTTGGAATGGGCTGAATGGCCTCCTTCTACACTGTAAATTCTACGATTCTATGAGGGGTTTGTCTTATGAAGGGAGATTGAACAGTTTAGGCCACAACACTCTAGTATAGAATAATGAGGGGAGATCAAATTGAGGTACACAAGATGATAAATGGTATGGATAAATTGATGTAGAGTGGATGCTTCCTCTTGTGGGGGATTCTAGAACATGAGGTCATAGTCTCAGGACAAGAGGTAGCACATTTAAACAGAGGTGAGGAGAAATTATTTCTCCCATAGGGTTGTGAACCTGTGGAATTCGTTACCCTAGAGTGTGGTGGACGCTGAGACAGTGAGTAAATTTAAGGAGGAGTTAGACAGATTTGTAATTGGTAATGGATTGAAGGGTTATGGTGATAAGAATGGGCAGGACGGAATGAGGCCATGATGAGATCAGCCATGATTGTACTGAATGGTGGTGCTGGGTCGAGAGGATTAATTGCTACTTCTGCTCCTAGCTCTGATGTTGTAAGAAATAATCATTCTGTCTAATTTCACCTTCCAGCTCTTGGTCTGTAGTCCTGTAAGTAACAGCACCTCCAGCACAAATCTGGTGTTCTTGATTAATAAGGGGATCAGGGGTTATGCGGAGAAGGCAGGAGAATGGGGATGAGGAACATTTCAGCCATGATCGAATGGTGGAGCAGACTCAATAGGCCGTATGGTCTAATTCTACTCCTATATCTTATGGTCTTGTGGTGATACGAGTAATGTCACTGGAGATTGGTCTGGGGGCCATGGGTGCAAATCCCATCACGGCAGCTGGTGAAATTTAAATTCAATTCATAAATAAATCTGGAATATAAAAGCTAGTCTCAGTAACGATGACCACTTCAGTTCTGAAGAAAAGTCAACTTGGACATGAAATGTTAACTTTGTTTCTCTCTCCACAGATGCTGAGATTTCCTAGAATTTCCCGGGCAGGATTCTCCGAACCCCCGCCGTCCTCCCAATTCTCCCACCCCCCCAAAAACCTGCCCGGCGTGAGTCGCGCCGCCCGCCTCGGAGTATGGCGGGGTCCGGCCCGACTCAATGGGCACCGGGGCTGCCCGAATTCTCTGCCCAGCAATGGTCCGAAGTTCCGCCCACCTGTAGCCGGTCCTGCCGGCGTAAATCAGAGTAGGTCCCTTACTGGCGGGACCTGGTGGCACGGGTGGGCTCCGGGGTTCCTGGGGGGTCGCGGGAGGATCTTGCCCCGGGAGGTGCCCCCACGGTGGCCTGGCCCGCGGTCGGGGCCCACCGATCCACGGGTAGGTCTGTGCCGTGGGGGCACTCTATTCCTTCCACATCAGCCACCGTGGTCCTCCACGATGGCTGATGCGGAAGTGAATCCCTGTGCGCATGCGTGGGGATGATGCCAGCATGCGCTTCTGCGCATGCGCCTGCGGAGGCCCTTCGGCGCCGGTTGGCATGGCACCAGGCCCCTATCCTGCCGGCCAGCGGGGCTCCAACCACTCCAGGGCTGGCCTAGCCCCTGAAGGCGCGGAGATTTCCGCACCATTGGGACGGCCCGACGCCGGAGTGGTTCACGCCACTCCGTCCCGCCGGGACCCCCGCCCCGCCGGGTACGGGAGAATCCTGCCCCCTGTTTTTATTCACAAAACTATCATTGGTTGTTGTAAAAACTCATCTGGTTCACTAATGTCCTTCGGAGAAACAAATCTGCCGTCCTTACCTGGTCTGGCCTACAAGTGACTCCAGACTCACAGCAATATGGTTGACCCTTATCCACCCTCTGAAATGGCCAAACAAGGCTTTAACATTTTCATTAGAACAATGGAGGTTGAAGGCTGATCTGATAGAGGTCTACAAGATTATGAGGGGCATGGATAGAGTGAATGGGCAGGCATTCTTTCCCAGGGTGGAGGGGTCAGTCACCAGGGGGCATAGGTTTGAGGTCCATGGTCCAAATTTAGAGGAGATGTGGGAGGCAGATTTTTTACACAGAGGGTGGTGAGTGCCTGGAACTCATTGCCAGGGGAGGTTGTGGAAGCAGATACATTAACAGTGTTCAAAAGGCATCTCGACAAATACATGGATAGG